>NC_056725.1:782203080-782463499 GCF_019279795.1 Protopterus annectens | reverse complement strand
TAAGTGAATGGAACACATCCATTTACATACACTGTTCAGTAATAGGCAGTGTAAGTGAATGGAACACATCCGTTTACATACACTGTTGAGTAACAGCTATAGTAAGTGAATGGAAGACATATGTTTACATACACTGCTCAGTAACAACTATAGTAAGTGAATGGTAAACTTCTATTTACATACACTGCTCAGTAACAGGCAGTGTAAGTGAATGGAACACATCCGTTTACATACACTGCTCAGTAACAGGCAGAGGAAGTGAATGGAACAAACCCGTTTACATACACTGCTCAGTAACAGCCATAATAAGTTAATGGAACACATCTGTTTACATAGACTGCTCAGTAAAACAAAAAAAAAGAAAAAAAAAAGAAACCAAAAAAAAAAAAAAAAAAAAAAAAAAAAAAAAAAAAAAAAAAAAGGAAATAAAAAAAAATAAAAAAAAAAAAAAAAAAAAAAAAAAAAAAAACCATCTTTCTGCTTTCTCACTGTCAGAAAAGGCTTAAGTGAATGGCCATGTTTACATACCGGGCTAGTAACAGGCTGCTTTGGGGTAACCACCTTTTCACTCTCATATTAAATTCTAGTCTACAATTTAGTTTCTTAGCTGTAACCTCAGGGGTGGCTCATGCTAGAGGACTGCAGGTCTGTAGCCCTTCCACCTAGAAACAAATAGAAAACAAACTGTGAAACTAACATTAAGAAAACAAAGTTTAACAATTCTACAGCTGAACTATCATACCCCACTCTCCTGGAACTTTCAAGGGCTTCTCAGGAGGCTACTGCTTACTGATTGTCACTGGAATTTCTCCTTTACTTGCTCTATAGCCTGTTACTTCTTCCTATAATTTAGCTGTCTGCATACTCACTATCTCTCCTGTAGCCCTTATATCTATCAAATTACCTCACCTAAACCACTGCTCTCCTCCCTCTACCATTGTCATGTATGACATTCTATTGGTCGGCCTCCCATACTAGCTTGCCCAACTAGGGTTTATTGACCCTCCCTTACCTCCCTGTCCTCACCTGCCCTATTCTGTCCCCTTCCAACCTCATATCTTTCCCAAATAGCTTAAATTTGGGTAGCCCTGCACGGCACCATCTTTACTATCTTACATCTTTCCTGGCTGCTCCGTGTCCCTGGTCCCAGTGAGTCTTTTTCTGTAAGTTGTATATTCTTTTCTGCTGTTCTCTAAGTTATTTTCTTATGTGTTCCATTGCTGTTTGTAAGGAATAGCCCCTGCTTGGTACAGTTAATTTTTATGAAGGAACTATGTTTTAATTCTCTTTTTGTAGCAACTTACTGTATCTAAAATGGCTAATGTAGTTGGTGCCTCCCACGTGGGTTTCAGGTATGCTGGCCAGCTTGTTCTGTGAGCGCAGTAATACTCGCAGCATTAGCAAATAGCAATAGCGTCCCGCTCAACTGTAGGAGGCTTAGTTAGCTGGAATGCTTTTGCATTGACTTCCAGAAGAGCTTTTAACTTTGACTTTGTATCAACATAAATGAGTGTGTAAGGTCACAAACAGTGTCTCATTTCACAGTATGTGGCTTAATTAGCTGGAACGCCTTTGCGTTTACATGCAGAGGGGTTTCTGAATGTTTTTTTAACTCTTAAAAGAGAGTGTTGGTCACTAACATTGTCTCGCTTCTCTGTAGGTGGCTTAGATAGCTGAAACGCTTTTGCATTTACTTTCAGACTTACAGAGGGGCTTTTTGACTTTTTATCAACTTAAATGAGAGTTTAAGGTCACAAATAGTGTCTCGCTTCACTGTATGTGGCTTAATTAGCTGGAATGCTTTTGCGTTTACATGCAGAGAGGTTTTAGACTGTTTTTTAACTTTTAAAAGAGAGTGTTGGTCACTACCATCGTTTTGCTTCTCTGTAGGTGGCTTAGATAGCTAGAACGCTTTTGCTTTCATATGCAGAGGGTTTTTTGACTGTTTTTAACTCTTAAAAGAGAGTGTTGGTCACTAACAGCGTCTTGCTTCACTGTATGTGGCTTAATTAGCTGGAACGCTTTTACGTTTACATGCAGAGGGGTTTTAGACTGTTTTTTAACTTTTAAAAGAGAATGTTGGTCACTAACAGTGTCTCACTTCTCTGTAGGTGGCTTAGATAGCTGGAACACTTTTGCATTAACATGCAGAGAGGTTTTTGACTGTTTTTAACTCTTAAAAGAGAGTGTTGGTCACTAACAGCATCTCGCTTCACTGTATGTGGATTAATTAGCTGGAACGCTTTTGCGTTTACATGCAGAGGGTTTTTAGACTGTTTTTTAATTTTTAAAAGAGAGTGTTGGTCACTAACAGTGTCTCGCTTCTCTGTAGGTGGCGTAGATAGCTGGAATGCTTTTGCGTTAACATGCAGAGGGGTTTTTGACTGTTTTAACTCTTAAAAGAGAGTGTTGGTCACTAACAGCATCTCGCTTCACTGTATGTGGCTTAATTAGCTGGAACGCTTTTATGTTTACATGCAGAGGGGTTTTAGACTGTTTTTTAACTTTTAAAAGAGAGTGTTGGTCACTAACAGTGTCTCGCTTCTCTTTAGGTGGCTTAGATAGCTGGAACGCTTTTGTGTTAACATGCAGAGAGGTTTTTGACTGTTTTTAACTCTTAAAAGAGAGTGTTGGTCACTAACAGCGTCTCGCTTCACTGTATGTGGCTTAATTAGCTGGAACACTTTGTGTTTACATGCAGAGGGTTTTTAGACTGTTTTTAACTTTTAAAAGAGAGTGTTGGTCACTAACAGCGTCTCGCATCTCTGTAGGTAGCTTAGATAGCTGGAACACTTCTGCATTAACATGCAGAGGGGTTTTTGACTGTTTTTAACTCTTAAAAAAGAGTGTTGGTCACTAACAGCGTCTCACCTCTCTGTAGGTGGCTTAGATAGCTGGAACACTTTTGTGTTTACTTACAGAGGGGGTTTTGACCATTTATTAACTCTTAATAGTGAGTGCAGGGTCACTAATAGCATCCTGCTTTACTGTAAGTGGCTCGTTCTACACTTTATATCCATTTAGATACATGATTTAAAAGTATAGTTACATTGTTGCCTAGCTGTTACAGGTTTTCCTCCATATTTGTCATACTTGTGAAAGAATAGTACTACTAGCAGCGATTGTTTAATTGGGGCTATTATCTTCAATTAGACTACTCCCGGACGTAGTGTAACCTGTTCGCACTAGATTACATGTGTTCTCATAGTAATCTGAAGTGCTTACACTTACACCAGAGGTCCGGCGCCCTTAGAATTAAATTTAGGGTAGTGCTTAGCGTATCTTGACTGAAATTATCTGTGATGGGACACCGTTAGATATATACATAGCCAGTTCCCTGCTTCATGAATATAGATTCCCTGTTAACTGAAGTGAATTGCTCTGGGACTCTGCAGGGTTAAGATTAACTCTAGTTTTGAGTTAAATTGGAATATCACTTTCCTTATTGGATCCTATTTTATAGGCTGTGCTTACTAGCTGAGTAGCAAACTTGGAATACATTTTGGGGGAGCGAATTAACTTGGTTAGCCATTACTTGTACTGTGGTTGTTTTTATTCTAAACAAGTTTTCTTAAATTTAGTGTGCCTCCATGTTATGAGTAACTGAGTTACAACAGGGGGTTGCAAGTATTTGAATGCTCGTTTAACTTTCACCTGTGTTAAAAATGACATAACTGGCTATTTAAAGTTTTTTTTTTAGATTCTATACTGCCTGGTTGTGCCTAACAAATGTGTATTGTGCATCTCCTTTACTTTTGTATCACTGTGTTTAGCATATAATATGAGCCTACAACTCACAGACAGAGCTACAGTGGTATTCCTGTGTGTAGTGTTGTTAATTCAGTATGTGAATGTGTCTAAGGTGCCTTTAATCTCAGAAATATCTCTGCTGCATCCTAACTGTGTCTAAGGTGCCTTTAATCCCAGAAATATCTCTGCTGCATCCTAACTGTGTTGTTAATTCAGTATGCGAATGTAAAAACAAAATAACTGAGAAGGGCCACTTATGCAGACAGCACAAGCTCAAATGGGCAACCCAAGCTGCTCACAAATAAGTCCTGATAACTTTTAAAAGTAAAACTCCGTCTAACAATGCTTGTATAACATCAACGTCAAAAACAAGAGTTAGGCAGATTCTAAAATGCAATACTTTTATGATAAAAAATGGCAAGCACTTTCGACACAAGTCTTTTTCAAGCCAACAAAACATTTGAGCTTGGAGCTGAACAGCTGGAACCATTTGAGCTTGGAGCTGAACAGCTGGAACTGTGTTTTGGACCATTTGAGCTTGGAGCTGAACAGCTGGAACTGTGTTTTGGACCATTTGAGCTTGGAGCTGAACAGCTGGAACTGTGTTTTGGACCATTTGAGCTTGGAGCTGAACAGCTGGAACTGTGTTTTGGACCATTTGAGCTTGGAGCTGAACAGCTGAAACTTTGTTTTGGAATTATCTTTTTAACTTTGCTTTGATAAGCAAGGTGTGCCTATCGTTGGTGGTTTAAGCTGAATAGCGTGGAACACTGCACTCTGACATTAACAACAGAATACAGGTACTGTGTGTATAAAACTGACCTTTGCATTTTCCGTATTGAGGCAATATTTGTGCTGTCTGCATAAGTGGCCCTTCTCAGTTATTTTGTTTTTACATTTTGTTATATGTGGAAGGACCTTTTGTGGTGTGTTTGGTAGCATTTTGTGGTCAGTATGTGAATGTGTTTAAGGTGCCTTTAATCTCAGAAATTCTCTGTTGCTTCCTAACTATATATGCTTAAGACTGAAAATACTACCGCCTTTCACTATAAATCTGTTTTCTTCTCTCTAACCTACCTAGATTAACTGCCTAGCCTGCATTAAGACCTGAGAATCTTCCTGCCTGGTCTATAAGGACCCCTTCAAAAAATCTCAACTGGCTCATCTAAATCCCTAAGGAAACCTGTTGGCCATTACTCTAACTCCTTCATTCAAAAGGATTCAGGAAAAGTATGTGTGACACCTTGACCAAACTGTGAAGCTGAATTTGTTTTATAACGCAAAATAAAATAGTGTCTGTATTAGTCACACTCCTGAGCCAGGCACCCAGCAGCCATACCCAGCTCTCTCCCATAGGAATATAGTCCTCTCTCCATTGCACCTATTACTTGACCCATCTTTTCTAGCTTTCTCTATTTCACTAGCTTAACTGAATTTTTGCCTTATGTCCACTTGGTGGCATACTACACTAGGCTTGTGTTGTATCCCTTATCCTTTCACTCTCGTATTAAATTCTAGTCTATAAGTTAGTTTCTTAGCTGTAACTACAGGGGTTGCTCATGCTAGAGGACTGCAGGTCTGTAGCCCTTCCACCTAGAAACAAATAGAAAACAAACCATGAAACTAACATTAAGAAAACAAAGTTTAACAATTCTACAGCTGAACTATCATACCCCACTCTCCTGGAACTTCCAAGGGCTTCTCAGGAGTCTACTGCTTACTGACTGTCACTGGAATTTTTCCTTTACTTGCTCTAACCCGCTCCATTCGCCCTGCGGGCTCACTTTGCTCCCCTATCCTACCCCTAAATTCCACCCACCCCCAGTGCTTCTACACTTATCCTAGCCATAAATCCCCTCCCACTTCTCTAATCCAATCCACTCACATCTCCTCACTATCCCCTCCCATCCACCAATACTTTCTCACCCCCTCCCCCTTCCATAACCTTAAAGCATCCACCAATACTTTCTCACCCCTTCCCCTTCCCTAACCTTAAAGCATTGTATATACTTCTATACACCTCCCTCCTACTCTACCATACTTGTCTACATCCAACTACTTCATCAACACCTACTCCCCAACTATTAATTTATATCTAAACCTTACCATGCCCTTTCTCATCCTTCTCCTCCCTTCCTTCAACATACTACTTCTAATAACACTATACGATGCCACCTCCTATACATCCTAAAAACTACCCACTTCTTTCCTATCCCCTCATCACTCCACCATCTCCCCTAACACTAATCATCACTCTACCACAACTCTCTTTCACTCAATATCCCCCTCTCTTGTTCATCCAAACCCACTTCTCTTCTTCAAACTAAATCTCCTATCCTCCTCAATGAAACCTCATATTCCCAAAGCATTATTGTACCTCCTACAAAACTCCAGGAGTAAATCTAAATGCCTGCTCTCATTCCCCTTTGACTACCTATGCCTAGCAGGAGACATACACCCTAACCCAGGACCAACTAGCAGCAGCAGTCCAACTCCCCCCATTAGCATCCATGTTACCAACCCTAAATACCTCAAGCTCCTGACCATTAATACCCAAAGTCTAAGAAACAAAATAGCTCACTTTCATGCTTGGCTATACCATACCTAACCTGACATATTATCCCTCTCCGAGACATGGCTAAAACCCAATATTTTGGACTCTGAAATCTTACCCCCAGGGTTTCAAGCTCTTAGACATGACCACCTAAAAAAGAAAGGTGGAGCAGTAGCCTTAATCTACTCTAGCCTACCCTCCATTACTCCCTATGAAAATCCTATTCCTCAGTTTAACAATGCTGAACTAGTCATAGGAAACCTCAAACTAAATAACCATAAAAGTATTTGTGTTATAGCCCTCTATATCCCCCCTGGAAACAATACTAATACACTTGAGGAAATCCTTCTTTGGGCATCATCTCATATCAGCCATGAGACATACATCCTAGGAGATGTAAACATTGACTGGAACAAGATCACTAGTAATAACCCCACCATTTCAATCAATCTATATAATTTCACTCAACTCACAAATGCTATTACCAGACCTAATAAAAATAACCCCCCAGGCTCCATACTAGACTGGATCATTGTCTCCCACCAAATAAAATCTCCCACACTGACACCTTGCCAGACTCCATTAGTGATCACTTTCCAGCCTTCATCCATAGAGCAACCCACTCCTCTCCACACCTACACCAGTATATCCATACTCGGAATCTCACAAAACCCACAGCTTTCTCCAATTCCCTCAAACTGATAAATTGGAATAAATTAAAAACTCTTCCTCTAGACGATGCCGTTGAATTCTTCAACTCAACCTTCTTGGATACCCTTAACTCCCAGGCCCCTCCAAGAATAAAATGTATAAAAACAAATTCCATCCCCGGCTTACTAAAGATACCAAAACACTCATGCAACAAAGGGATAAGACCTGGAAACTCTACCATCATAATAAGCACCCTGACACCCTTCTTAAATATAAACAACTCCGCAACCTAGCTAAAAAATGTATTACACAGGATAAAAAATCATACTATATCAAACTCCAGACTACTCATTCCACAAACCCCAAACAATTTTGGAAATCCATCAATTCCCTTCTTAATCCAGGCACCAAAAACAACCCTTGCACTAGCAAACATGACACAGAAATAGCTACACTGTTCAATTCATTCTTTACTAACTCGATAGCAAAACTCACCAAAACCTTCCCTAACAACAACTCCTCCTCCCATCTCAAATCCTCTCTCCAATCTACCATCCTAAACACTCCTCCTACTTTTCATCTCAAACCCATCCCCACATCATACATAAAAAACTTCTCTCTAAACTTAAGACTTGCTCCAGTGCCCCTGACAACATCCCCTCTATTTTTCTAAAACTATCAGCAGACAGTATTGCCATTCCCATTAGTATACTCATCAATAGATCCATACAGGAATCATACGTCCCTAAACTATGGTGTACCACCTTTATCCTATCCCTCCACAAAGGAGGTAAAAACAATAACTACTCCAACTTCCGACCCATAGCAATTCTATCTCCTATCTCAAAAATTCTTGAGAAATGTATCCACCTCCAGCTAATGCCATTCCTTACAAATAACCAACTCCTCACCCCCAACACAACATGGGTTCTGTTCTGGCCATAGCACAGTAACAGCTCTTCTTTCATTTCTAGACATAGTAAACCATGCCCGTGACTCTGGCAATCTAGTGTCTACAGTCCTCCTCGACCTCTCCAAAGCTTTTGATACTATCTCCCATACCCACCTTCTTATCCACCTTTCTAAACTTAACTTTTCACAAAACACCATTACCTGGTTTAGCAGCTACCTCTCTGATAGATCTCAGGCTGTGAAATGGAAAACTGGTACCTCTGCCTTCCTTCCACCCCCAACCAGGGTACCCCAGGGATCCATACTCGGTCCTATGCTCTTTAATATTTTCATTAATGACTTCCACACATCAATTCCCAACACCAGAATAGTACAATATGCAGATGACTCAACACTAGTCTGCTCTGCCTCCAACCTCCTTGAACTTCAAACTAAAAATCTTCTTTCTCAACTACTAAGAAATGGATGCTTCAAAATCATCTCTCCCTAAATGCCAATAAATCTTAAAATCCTACTATTCTCCCCATCAAAATCTATCCCTCTTGACAAATCCTCCTTTAAAATTACCAGCCATGCTAACTCCACTATAGAAATTGTTCCTTTTGCCAAACTTCTTGGGGTTACTATTGATGAGCAACTAAAATTTGATACCCATATTCTACTAAATATTAAGAAAACATATCAGAAACTTGGCATGCTGTATAGAAACTCACACTTCCTCTCCCCCTCAACTAAACAGATCCTTGCCTCAACCTACTTACTACCCTCTCTGATGTATAGTGCTCCCTTACTAACCAATCTATCTTCCTCCAACTCTTCTAAACTGGAAACCTGGTACAATAAAATCTCAAAATTTGCAACTTCATCCAAATACTCTACTCACCACTGTATACCTCTCCACCAGCTGCAGTGGCTAGAACTTCCCAATTACCTGGACTACCTCCAACTCTGAACAGCCCTCAAGCTTATTTTCAAACCTAATACATGTCCAGCACTTGCTAACATCTTACCTTCCTATACCCCTCACAGACCCCTTAGATCTGCCCACCAAAACCTAATCTCAGTGTATAAACCAAATCATCCCACTGGGCAGCTACTTCTATCCTTTACCTTAGCCAAAAAATGGAACTCTCTCCCTCCATCTCACTTCAAAACCCAGCTCCATTCCTACCTCACCCATACCTGGAAGTGTAACTGCTCTCTACCTACCTAACCTCCTTACCTCATGATAATTTTTATCACAGTCAAAGTCCCATTCTTACCAGGAATCTATCCCTCAATAACTTCTTTCAGATCACTATCTGACATTTCTAACCAATGAACACATTCTACTCTATACTACTGTTCTCAACCTACAGACATATAAATATGTATTATATATTGTATATATGTTGTAATTTAACAGTTCTTAGTTTGCTATTTAATACTTACAAGTTATTACTGCACCTCTTTGCTACTGTATATTGTATTTTGTTAACTATGTATTGTATTTTGTTAACGTTGAATTATTTAGCTTTTCTCTGTACTATGTAGTCTGAATTACGTACTTTACACTTTGTACTATGGAGCTTTTCCCCCAGGGCCTCCACTGAATACGGGCTCTTTGAGGCCAGTAGACCTGCCCGGTCACCAAACTGGAAATAAATAAATAAACAAATAAATAACTCATCTGTTTACATAAACTGCGCAGAAACAGCCATAGTAAGTAAATGGAACACATCCGTCTGCATATACTTCTCAGGAACAGCCATAGTAAGTGAATGGAACACATCTGTTGACATACAATGCTCAGTAACAGGGAGAGCAAGTGAACTGAACACATCGGTTTACATACACTGCTCAGTAACAGGCAGTGTAAGTGAATGGAACACATCCATTCACTTACACTGCTTAGAAATAGGCAGAGGAAGTGAATGGAACACTTCCGATTACATACACTGCTCAGTAACAGCCATAGTAAGTGAATGGAAAACATCAGTTTACATACACTGTTTAGTAAGAGGCAGAGTAAGTGAATGGAACACATCCGATTACATTCACTGCTCAGTAACAGCCATAGTAAGTGAATGGAACACATCTGTTTACATACACTGCACAGTAATAGGCAGTGTAAGTGAACAGACACATCCTTTTACATAGACTGCTCAGAAACAGGCAGAGAAAGTGAATGGAACACATCCATTTACATACACTGCTCAGTAACAGCCAGAGTAAGTGAATGGAACACATCCATTTACATACACTGCTCAGTAACAGCCATAGTTAATGAATGGAGCACATCTGTTTACATACACTGCTCAGTAACACCCAGAGTAAGTGAATGGAACACAACCATTTACATACACTGCTCAGTAACAGGCAGGGAAAGTGAATGGAACACATCTGTTTACATACACTTCTGAGTAACAGCCATAGTAAGTGAATGAAAGACATCCATTTATATACACTGCTCAGTAACAGCCATAGTAAGTGAATGGAACACATCCATGTACATACACTACTCAGTAACATCCGTTTGCATACACTGCTCAGTAACAGACAGAGTAAGTGAATAGACACAACCTTTTACATACTCTGCTGAGAAACAGGCAGAGGATGTGAATGCAACACATCCATTTACATACATTGCTCAGTAGCAGCCATAGTTAGTGGATGAACCACATCTGTTTACGTACACTACTCAGTAACTCGCAGAGCAAGTGAATGGAACACAACTGTTTACATACAGTGCTCAGTAGCAGGCAAAAAAAGTGAATGGAACACATGTATTTACATACACTTCTCAGTAACAGGCAGAGTAAGTAAATGGAACACTTCTGTTTATATACACTGTTGAGTAACAGCCATAGTAAGAGAATTAAAGACATTTGTTTACATACACTGCTCAGTAACAGCCATAGTAAGTGAATGGAACACATCCATTTACATACACTGCTCAGTAACAGGCAAAGTAAGTGAATGGAACACATCTGTTTACATACACTGCTCAGTAACAGGCAGAGGAAGGGAATGGAACAAACATGTTTACATACACTGCTCAGTAACAGCCATAGTAAGTTAATGGAACACATTTCTTTACATACATTGCTCAGTAACACCCAGAGTAAGTGAATGGAACACAGCTGTTTACATACACTGCTCAGTAATAGGCAGAGAAAGTGAATGGAACACATCCATTTACATACACTGCTCTGAAACAGGCAGACTAAGTGAATTGAAGACATCCGTTTAAATACACTGTTCAGTAACAGTCATCGAAAGTGAATGGAACACATCATTTACATACATTGCTCAGTAACACCCAGAGTAAGTGAATGGAACTACACTGCTTAGTAACTGGCAGAGTAAGTGAATGGAACACAACCATTTAAATACACTGCTCAGTAACAGCCATTGAAAGTGAATGGAACACATCTGTTTACATGCACTACTCAGTAACAGGCAGAGTAAGTGAATAGACACATCCTTTTACATACATTGCTCAGAAACAGGCTGAGTTAGTAAACGGAACACATCCAGTTACATACACTGCTCAGTAACAGCCATAGTAAGTGAATGGAACACATCTGTTTACATACACTGCACAGTAACAGGCAGAAATAATGAATAGACACATCATTCTACAAACACTGCTCAGAAAAAGGCAGAGTAAGTGAATAGAACACATCCATTTACATACACTGCTCAGTAACAGCCATAATTAGTGAATGGAACAAGTCGTTTTACATACACTGCTCAGTAACCCCCAGAATAAGTGAATGCAACACAACTATTTCAAACACTGCTCAGTAACAGGTAGATAAAGTAAATGGAACACATCGGTTTACATACACTGCTCAGTAACAGCCATAATTAGTGAATGGAACAAGTCGTTTTACATACACTGCTCAGTAACCCCCAGAATAAGTGAATGGAACACAACTATTTACAAACACTGCTCAGTAACAGGCAGAGAAAGTGAATGGAACACATCTATTAACATACACTGCTCACTAACAGGCAGAGTACGTGAATGGAACACATCCGTTTACATACACTGCTGAGTAACAGCCATAGTAAGTGAATGGAACACATCCATTTACATACACTGCTCAGTAACAGCCATAGTAAGTGAATGGAACACATCCATTTACATACACTGTTTAGTATGAGGCAGAGGAAGTGAATCGAACACATCTGATTACATACACTGCTCAGTAACAGCCATAGTAAGTGAATGGAACACATCTGTTTACATACAGTGCTCAGTAACAGGCAGAGTAAGTGAATAGACACATCCTTTTACATACACTGCTCCGAAAAAGGCAGAATAAGTGAATAGAACACATCCATTTAGATACACTGCTCAGTAACAGCCATAATTAGTGAATGGAACAAGTCGTTTTACATACACTGCTCAGTAACACCCAGAATAAGTGAATGGAACACAACTATTTACAAACACTGCTCAGTAACAGGCAGAGAAAGTGAATGGAACACATCTATTTGCATACACTGCTCAGTAACAGGCAGAGTAAGTGAATTTGAAAACATCCGTTTACATACACTGCTGAGTAACAGCCATAGTAAGTGTATGGAAGACATCTATTTACTGACACTGCTCAGTAACAGCCACAGTAAGTGAACTGAACACATCCCTTTACATACACTGCTCAGTAACAGGTAGAGTAAGTGAAAGGAACACAACCATTTACACACTGCTCAGTAACAGGCAGAGTAAGTAAATGGAACACATCTATTTACATACACTGCTCAATAACAGCCATAGTAAGTGAAAGGAACACATCCATTTACATACATTGTTGAGAAACAGACAGAATAAGTGAATGGAATACATCTGTTTACATACACTGCTCAGTAATAGCCAGAGTAAGTGAATTGAACACATCCTTTTACATACACTGCGCAGTAAGAGGCATAGTAAGTGAATGGAAAACAACCAATCACATACAAAGCTCAGTAACAGCCATAGCAAGTGAACAGAACACATCCATTTACATACACTGTTCAGTAACAGACAAGAGTAAGTCAATGGAACACATCTGTTTACATACACTGCTCAGTAACACCCAGAGTAAGTGAATGTAACACAGCCGTTTACATACACTGCTCAGTAACAAGCAGAGAAAGTGACTGGAACACATCTATTTATATACACTGCTCAGTAACAGGCAGAGTAAGTGAATGGAACACTTCCATTTACATACACTGCTGAGTAACAGCCATAGTAAGTGAACGGAAGACATCCATTTACATACACTGCTCAGTAACAGGCAGAGTAAGTAAAAGGAACACATCCATTTGCATACACTGCTCAGTAACAGCCATAGCAAGTGAATGAAACAAAACCCGTTTACATACACTGCTCAGTAACAGCCATAGTAAGTTAATGGAACACATCTGTTTACACACACTGCTCAGTAACACCCAGAGTAAGTGAATGTAACACAGCCGTTTACATGCACTGCTCTGTAACAGGCATAGAAAGTGAACAGAAAACATCTGTTTACATACACTGCTCAGTAACAGGCAGAGTAAGTGAATAGACACATCCTTTTACATACACTGCTCAGAAACAGGCAGAGTAAGTGAATGGAACACATCCATTTACATACACTGCTCAGTAACAGCCATAGTTAATGAATGGAACACATCTGTTTACATACACTGCTCAGTAACACCCAGAGTAAGTGAATGGAACACAACCATTTACATACACTGCTCAGTAACAAGCAGAGGAAGTTACTGGAACACATTTATTTACATACACTGCTCAGTAACAGGCAGAGTAAGTGAATGGAAAACTTCCATTTACATACACTGCTGAGTAACAGCCATAGTAAGTGAATGGAAGACATCCATTTACATACATTGCTCAGTAACAGGCAGAATAAGTAAAAGGAACACATCCATTTGCATACACTGCTCAGTAACAGCCATAGTAAATGAATGGAACACATCCGTTTACTTACACTGCTTAGTAACAGACAGAGTAAGTGAATGAAACGCTTCCGATTACATACACTGCTCAGTAACATCCATAGTAATTGAATGGAACATGGCTGTTCACATTCACTGCTCAGTAACAGGCAGAGTAAGGGAATAGACACATCCTTTTACATACACTGCTCAGAAACAGGCAGAGTAAGTGAATAGAACACATCTGTTTACATACACTGCTCAGTAACAGCCATAGCAAGTCAATGGAACACATCCGTTTACATACACTGCTCAGTAACAGCAGAGTAAGTGAATGGAGCACATCCATTTACATAAACTGCTCACTAACAGACAGATTAAGTGTATGGAACATGTCTGTTTACATACACTGCTCAGTAACAGCCATAGTAAGTGAATGGAACACATCCATTTACATACACTGCTCAGTAAAAGGCAGAGTAAGTGAATGGAACACATCCGTTTACCTACACTGTTTAGTAAGAGGCAGATTAAGTGAATGGAACATATGCTATTACATACACTGCTCAGTAACAGCCATAGTAAGTGAATGGAACACATCTGTTTACATACACTGCTCAGTGACAGGCAGAGTAAGTGAATAGACACATCTTTTTACATACACTGCTCAGAAACAGGCAGAATAAGTGAGTGGAACACATCCATTTATATGCAATGCTCAGTAACAGCCATAGTTAGTGAATGAAAAACATGTATTTGCATACACTGCCCAGTAACACCCAGAGTAAGTGAATGGAACACAACCGTTTACATACACTGCTCAGTAATAGGCAAAGAAAGTGAATGGAATACATCTATTTAAATACACTGCTCAGTAAGAGGCAGACTATGTGAATGGAACAGTTCCATTTACATGCACTGCTGAGTAACAGCCATAGTAAGTGAATTGAAGTTATCTGTTTACATACACTGCTCAGTAACAGCCATAGTAAGTTAATAGAACATGTCCATTTACATACACTGCTCAGTAACAGGCAGAGCAAGTGAATGGAAAACATCCATTCACTTACACTGCTTAGTAACAGGCAGAGTAAGTGAATGGAACACATCCATTTACAGACACTGTTCAATAAGAGGCAGAGTAAGTGAATGGAACACATCCATTTAAATACACTGCTCAGTAACAGCCATAGTTAGTGAATGGAATACATCTGTTTACATACACTGCTCAGTAACAGGCAGAGTAAGTGAATAGAACAAATACATTTGCATACACTGCTCAGTAACAGGCAGAGAAAGTGAATGGAACACATCTATTTAAATACACTGCTCAGTAACAGGCAGAGTAAGTGAGTGGAACACATCCTTTTACATACACTGCTCCGTATCAGGCAGAGTAAGTGAATAGACACATCCTTTTATATACACTGCTCAGAAACAGCCATAGTTAGTAAATGGAACACATCTGTTTACATACACTGCTCACTAACACCCAGAGTAAGTGAATGGAATAAAAACATTTAAATACACTGCTCAGTAAAAGGCAGAGAAAGTGAATGGAACACATCTGTTTACATACACTTTTCAGTAACTGGCAGAGTAAGTAAATGGAACACATCTGTTTACATACACTGCTCAGTAACAACCATAGTAAGTGAATGGAACACATTCATTTACATACACTGCTCAGTAACAGGCAGTGTAAGTGAATGAAACACATCTGTTGACATACACTGCTCAAAAACAGCCATAACAAGTGAAGGGAACACATCCTTTTAAATACACTGCTCAGTATTAGCCATAGTAAGTGAATGGAACACATCTTTTTACATACACTGCTCAGTAAGAGGCACAATAAGTGAATGGAACACATCTGTTTACATACACTGCTCAGTAACAGCCATCGAAAGTGAATGAAACTCATCCATTTACATAAACTGCTCAGAAACAGCCATAGTAAGTGAATGAAACACATCTGTTGACATACACTGCTTAGAAACAGCCATAGTAACTGAATGGAATACATCTGTTTACATACACTGCTCAGTAACCGCCCTAGTAAGTGAATGGAACACATCCGTTTACATACACTGCTCAGTAACAACATTATTTAGTGAATTGAACACATCTGTTTACATACACTGCTCAGTAACAGGGAGAGAATGTGAAAGGAATACATCTATTTACATACACCTCTCAGTAAAAAACAACAAAAAAGCAAGTTAGCTGCTTTAAACTTCAGAAAGAACAATTTATTGTAAGCGCTTTCGGTGAGGCAAATGCCCCAACTTCATCAGACAACTCAACAGCCATAAAAACCTCCATTGTATACTCACATTCAACATAATTAAACAATTAAACAGTTAAATCCTTGATTGAACCATTAGTAAAAACTACTTCATATTTAAAGTGCCCTTGCTTCCTTACTTACAATTTATTGCAATGCCTTAGAAGCTATGGCAACAGTATAAAAATCTTGTTTTTACATGTTATTAAAAACCCCTAATAAATATTATAAAGTCATAAAATACTATTACAAAAACTTTTATATTCAATCCAAATATTGAAAATTCAGAAAAATCAGACAAAATGAAAGGCACCTCTAAAGGACCCTAACTATCTTTCATTATATAAATACCATATAAATCCACGACTTGCATAAATAATTAAATATCTAAAAAATGTATGTATAAAATGTAAGTTAGATACTATAAACATCAGTTTGTGTTTAAATATATACTATTCTAAAAAACTTAATAGCGAAAGTATTACATAAAAACATATTCTTTAAGTTAACATTTTATCTAGAAAGTGTTTTTAACTTCAATATACATTTTATAGAAGCATATTCATTCAGCCCAGGGGGTGTATGTGCTGATGTCTGAATTTGTACCATAAGTTCACATTCCTCTAATCTTAATTCCCATGGTCCCGCTCTTAGATTAGGTTCAACTTTCTGAATTACTGTAAAGGCAAACTTATGTGTTGGATTCTTGGCTATGTGCTTAGCCATGGTGTTTGTTAAAATTTCCTTTTGAATATTACATTGGTGCTCATAAATTCTTTGCTTCAGCTTTCTTTCTGTTTTGCCTATATAAAATGATGGGCAAAATTCACATAATGCCACATATACTACTCCCTGGGAATCACAAGTATACTTTCCTCTTATTACATATTGTCAATCTCTAATGGTATACTGCTTTCCTAATTTTATGTACTTGCACTGCTGACAGCGTCCACATTTTCCCATACCATTTCTAAATGTATGCTCGTGGCTCTGTCTTTCTAAAAGGCTTTTCAAATGTGGGCCTCTTCTATATGTGAAAAGTGGTCATGTCTCCAACACATTTCAAAAGGGAATTCTGACAAACACCCTGGCTAAGTACATAACCGAGAATCCAACACATAAGTTTGCCTTTACAGTAATTCAGAAAATTGAAATTAATCTAAGAGCGGGACCATGGGAATTAAGATTAGAGGAATGTGAATTTATGTGGCAAATTTGGACATAAGCACATACACCCCCTGGGCTGCATGAATATGCTTCTATAAAATGTATATTGAATTTAAAAGCACTTTCTAGATAAAATGTTACTTAAAGTATATGTTTTTACCTAATAATTTCGCTATTAAGATTTTTAGATTAGTATAGGTTATATTTATACACAAACTGATGTTTATCGTATCTTACATACATTTTTTAGATATTTAATTATTTATGCAAGCCATGGATTTATATGGTATTTATATAATGAAAGATAGTTAGGATCCTTTAGAGGTGCCTTTCATTTTGTCTGATTTTTCTGAATTTTCGATATTTGGATTGAATATAAATACAAACAAAAAGTTTTTGTAATAGTAAGTATTTTATGACTTTATAATATTTATTAGGGGTTTTTAATAACATGTAAAAACAAGTTTTTTATACTGTTGCCATAGCTTCTAAGGCATTGCAATAAACTGTAAGTAAGGAAGCAAGGGCACTTTAAATACGAAGTAGTTTTAACTAATGGTTCAATCAGGGATTTAACTGTTGAATTGTTTAATTATGCTGAATGTAAGTATAAAATGGAGGTTTTTATGGCTGTTGAGTTGTCTGATGAAGTTGGGGCATTTGCTTCGATGAAGGCACTTAAAATAAATTGATCTTTGTGAAGTTTAGAGCAGCTAACTTGCTTTTTGTTGTTGTTTACCATGGTAGTAAAGTGCACAGTTTATACACTGCTCAGTAACAGGCTGAGTAAGTGAATGGAACGTATTCATTTACATATACTGCTGAGTAACAGCCATAGTAAGTGAAAGGAAGACATCCGTTTACATACACTGCTCAGTAACGGCCATAGTAAGTGAAGAGAACACATGCATTTACATACACTGCTCAGTAACAGCCATAGAAAGTGAAGGGAACACATCCATTTACATACACTGCTCAGAAACAGGCAGAGTAAGAGAATGGAACACATCTGTTTACATACACTGCTCAGTAATAGCCAGAGTAAGTGAATGGAACACATCTGTTTACATACACTGCTCAGTAAGTGGCATAGTAAGTGAATGGAACACAACCATTTACATACACTGCTTAGTAACAGCCATAGCAAGTGAATGGAACACATCCATTTACATGGACTGTTCAGTAACAGGCATAGTTAGTGAATGGAACACATCTGTTTACATACACTGCTCAGTAACAGGCAGAGTAAGTGAATGGAGCAAACCCGTTTAAATACACTGCTCAATAACAGCCATAGTAAGTTAATGGAACACATCTGTTTACATACACTGCTCAGTAACACCCAGAGTAAGTGAATGGAACACAGCCGTTTACATCCACTGCTCAGTAACAGGCAGAGTAAGTGAATGGAACACACCTATGAACCTATATCAGAACCTATGAACCTATATCATTCCAGGGGGTGGCGAAGCCACACACACTCTGGCTAGGCTTATAAATGCCCTAGGGCAGATAGCCTAGTATGAACCTATGAACCTATGAACCTATGAATCTGTTGACATACACTGCTCAGTAACAGGCAGAGAAGTGAATGGCACAAATCGGTTTACATACACTGCTCAGTAACAGGCAGAGCAAGTGAATGGAACAAATCAGTTTACATACACTGCTCAGTAACAGGCAGAGTAAGTGAATGGAATACATCCATTTACTTACACTGCTTAGTAACAGGCAGAGGAAGTGAATGGAATACATCCATTTAAATACACTGTTCAGTAACAGCCTTTGAAAGTGAATGGAACACATCCGCTTACATAAATTGCTCAGAAACAGCCATAGTAAGTGAATGGAATACATCCATTTACATACACTGCTCAGTAACAGACAGAGCAAGTGAATGGAACACATCCATTTACTTACACTGCTTAGTAACAGGCAGAGTAAGTGAATGGAACACATCCGATTACATACACTGCTCAGAAACAGCCATAGTAAGTGAAAGGAACACATCTGTTTGCATACACTGTTTAGTAAGAGGCAGAGTAAGTGAATGGAACACATCCAATTACATACACTGCTCAGTAACAGCCATAGTAAGTGAATGGAACACATCTGTTTACATACACTGCATTATAACAGGCAGAATAAGTGAATAGACACATCATTTTACATGCACTGCTCAGAAAAAGGCAGAGTAAGTGAATAGAACACATCCATTTACATTCACTGCTCAGTAACAGCCATAATTAGTGAATGGAACAAGTTGTTTTACATACACTGCTCAGTAACCCCCAGAATAAGTGAATGGAACACAACTATTTACAAACACTGCTCAGTAACAGGCAGAGAAAGTGAATGGACCACATCTATTAACATACACTGCTCACTAACAGGCAGAGTACGTGAATGGAACACATCCGTTTACATACACTGCTGAGTAACAGCCATAGTAAGTGAATGAAACACATCCATTTACATACACTGCTCAGTAACAGGCAGAGTAGGTAAATGGAACACATCCAATTACATACGCTGCTCAGTAACAGCCATAGTAACTGAATGGAACACATCTGTTTACATACACTGTTTAGTATGAGGCAGAGGAAGTGAATCGAACACATCTGATTACATACACTGCACAGTAACAGGCAGAGTAAGTGAATAGACACATCCTTTTACATACACTGCTCTGAAAAAGGCAGAGTAAGTGAATAGAACACATCCATTTAGATACATTGCTCAGTAACAGCCATAATTAGTGAATGGAACAAGTCGTTTTACATACATTGCTCAGTAACACCCAAAATAAGTGAATGGAACACAACTATTTACAAACACTGCTCAGTAACAGGCAGAGTAAGTGAACTTGAAAACATCCGTTTACATACACTGCTGAGTAACAGCCATAGTAAGTGAATGGAAGACATCTATTTACTGACACTGCTCAGTAACAGCCACAGTAAGTGAATGGAACACATCCCTTTACATACACTGCTCAGTAACAGGCAGAGTAAGTAAATTGAACACATCCATTTATATATACTGCTCAATAACAGCCACAGTAAGTGAAAGGAACACAAACATTTACACACACTGCTCAGTAACAGGCAGAGTAAGTGAATAGAACACATCCATTTAGATACATTGCTCAGTAACAGCCATAATTAGTGAATGGAACAAGTCGTTTTACATACATTGCTCAGTAACACCCAAAATAAGTGAATGGAACACAACTATTTACAAACACTGCTCAGTAACAGGCAGAGTAAGTGAACTTGAAAACATCCGTTTACATACACTGCTGAGTAACAGCCATAGTAAGTGAATGGAAGACATCTATTTACTGACACTGCTCAGTAACAGCCACAGTAAGTGAAAGGAACACAAACATTTACACACACTGCTCAGTAACAGGCAGAGTAAGTAAATTGAACACATCCATTTATATATACTGTTCAATAACAGCCACAGTAAGTGAAAGGAACACAAACATTTACACACACTGCTCAGTAACAGGCAGAGTAAGTAAATGGAACACATTTATTTACATACACTGCTCAATAACAGCCATAGTAAGTGAAAGGAACACATCCATTCACATACAATGCTCAGTAACAGCCATAGCAAGTGAACAGAACACATCCGTTTACATACACTGCTCAGTAACAGACAGAGTAAGTCAATGGAGCACAGACATTTACATGCACTGCTCTGTAACAGGCGGAGAAAGTGAACAGAAAACATCTGTTTACATACACAGCTCAGTAACACCCAGAGTAAGTGAATGTAACACAGCCGTTTACATGCACTGCTCTGTAACAGGCAGAGAAAGTGAACAGAAAACATCTGTTTACATACACTGCTCAGTAACATGCAGAGTAAGTGAATAGACACATCCTTTTACATACACTGCTCAATAACAGCCACAGTAAGTGAAAGGAACACAAACATTTACACACACTGCTCAGTAACAGGCAGAGTAAGTAAATGGAACACATCTATTTACATACACTGCTCAATAACAGCCATAGTAAGTGAAAGGAACACATCCATTTACATACATTGTTCAGAAACAGACAGGATAAGTGAATGGAATACATCTGTTTACATACACTGCTCAGTAATATCCAGAGTAAGTGAATGGAACACATCCTTTTACATACACTGCTCAGTAAGAGGCATAGTAAGTGAATGGAAAACAACCATTCACATACAATGCTCAGTAACAGCCATAGCAAGTGAACAGAACACATCCGTTTACATACACTGCTCAGTAACAGACAGAGTAAGTCAATGGAACACAGCCGTTTACATGCACTGCTCTGTAACAGGCAGAGAAAGTGAACAGAAAACATCTGTTTACATACACTGCTCAGTAATACCCAGAGTAAGTGAATGTAACACAGCCATTTACATGCACTGCTCTGTAACAGGCAGAGAAAGTGAACAGAAAACATCTGTTTACATACACTGCTCAGTAACATGCAGAGTAAGTGAATAGACACATCCTTTTACATACACTGCTCAGAAACAGGCAGAGTAAGTGAATGGAACACAACCATTTACATACACTGCTCAGTAACAAGCAGAGGAAGTGACTGGAACACATTTATTTACATACACTGCTCAGTAACAGGCAGAGTAAGTGAATGGAACACTTCCATTTACATACACTGCTGAGTAACAGCCATAGTAAGTGAATGGAAGAGATCCATTTACATACATTGCTCAGTAACAGGCAGAATAAGTAAAAGGAACACATCCATTTGCATACACTGCTCAGTAACAGCCATAGTAAGTGAATGGAACACATCCGTTTACTTACACTGCTTAGTAACAGGCAGAGTAAGTGAATGAAATGCATCCAATTACAAACACTGCTCAATAACATCCATAGTAATTGAATGGAACACAGCTGTTTACATTCACTGCTCAGTAACTGGCAGAGTAAGGGAATAGACACATCCTTTTACATACACTGCTCAGAAACAGGCAGAGTAAGTGAACAGAACACATCTGATTATATACACTGCTCAGTAACAGCCATAGTAAGTCAATGGAACACATCCGTTTACATACACTGCTCAGTAAGAGGCAGAGGAAGTGAATGGAACACACTTGTTTACATACAGTGCTCAGTAACAGGCAGAGTAAGTGAATGTAACACATCCGTTTAAATACACTGCTCTTAAACAGCCATAGAAAGTGAATTGAACACATCCGTTTACATACACTGCTCAGTAACAGCAGAGTAAGTAAATGGAAAACATCCATTTACATAAACTGCTCACTAACAGACAGATTAAGTGTATGGAACATGTCTGTTTACATACACTGCTCAGTAACAGCCATAGTAAGTGAATGGAACACATCCATTTACATACACTGCTTAGTAACAGGCAGAGTAATTGAATGGAACACATCCATTTACCTACACTGATTAGTAAGA
Source organism: Protopterus annectens (assembly GCF_019279795.1). Lineage (NCBI taxonomy): Eukaryota > Metazoa > Chordata > Ceratodontiformes > Protopteridae > Protopterus > Protopterus annectens. The sequence goes on along the minus strand of NC_056725.1, from coordinate 782,440,810 downwards.
GGCAGATTAAGTGAATGGAACACATCCGATTACATACACTGCTCAGTAACAGCCATAGTAAGTGAATGGAACACATCCGTTTACACACACTGCTCAGTGACAGGCAGAGTAAGTGAATAGACACATACTTTACATACACTGCTCAGAAACAGGCAGAATATGTGAGTGGAACACATCCATTTATATGCACTGCTCAGTAACAGCCATAGTTAGTGAATGAAAAACATGTGTTTGCATACACTGCCCAGTATCACCCAGAGTAAGTGAATGGAACACAACCGTTTACATACACTGCTCAGTAATAGGCAAAGAAAGTGAATGGAATACATCTATTTAAATACACTGCTCAGTAACAGGCAGAGTAAGTGAATGGAACAGTTCCATTTACATACACTGCTGAGTAACAGCCATAGTAAGTGAATGGAAGACATCTGTTTACATACACTGCTCAGTAACAGCCATAGTAAGTTAATGGAACACGTCCATTTACATACACTGCTCAATAACAGGCATAGTATGTGAATGGAACACTTCAGATTACATACACTGCTCAGTAACAGCCTCAAAAGTGAATGGAACTCATCTATTTATATAAACTGTTCAGAAACAGCCATAGTAAATTAATGGCAAACATCCGTTTACATACACTACTCAGTAACAGGCAGAGCAAGTGAATGGAAAACATCCATTCACTTACACTGCTTAGTAACAGGCAGAGTAAGTGAATGAAATGCATCCAATTACATACACTGCTCAGTACCATCCATAGTAATTGAATGGAACACAGCTGTTTACATTCACTGCTCAGTAACAGGCAGAGTAAGGGAATAGACACATCCTTTTACATACACTGCTCAGAAACAGGCAGAGTAAGTGAATGGAACACATCTGATTATATACACTGCTCAGTAACAGCCATAGTAAGTCAATGGAACACATCCGTTTACATACACTGCTCAGTAAGAGGCAGAGGAAGAGAATGGAACACACTTGTTTACATACAGTGCTCAGTAAAAGGCAGAGTAAGTGAATGTAACACATCCATTTAAATACACTGCTCTTAAACAGCCATAGAAAGTGAATTGAACACATCCGTTTACATACACTGCTCAGTAACAGCAGAGTAAGTAAATGGAAAACATCCATTTACATAAACTGCTCACTAACAGACAGATTAAGTGTATGGAACATGTCTGTTTACATACACTGCTCAGTAACAGCCTTAGTAAATGAATGGAACACATCCATTTACATACACTGCTCAGTAACAGGCAGAGTAATTGAATGGAACACATCCATTTACCTACACTGATTAGTAAGAGGCAGATTAAGTGAATGGAACACATCTGATTACATACACTGCTCAGTAACAGCCATAGTAAGTGAATGGAACACATCCGTTTACATACACTGCTCAGTGACAGGCAGAGTAAGTGAATAGACACATACTTTACATACATTGCTCAGAAACAGGCAGAATAAGTGAGTGGAACACATCCATTTATATGCACTGCTCATTAACAGCCATAGTTAGTGAATGAAAAACATGTGTTTGCATACACTGCCCAGTATCACCCAGAGTAAGTGAATGGAACACAACCGTTTACATACACTGCTCAGTAATAGGCAAAGAAAGTGAATGGAATACATCTATTTAAATACACTGCTCAGTAACAGGCAGAGTAAGTGAATGGAACAGTTCCATTTACATACACTGCTGAGTAACAGCCATAGTAAGTGAATGGAAGACATCTGTTTACATACACTGCTCAGTAACAGCCATAGTAAGTTAATGGAATACGTCCATTTGCATACACTGCTCAGTAACAGGCATAGTATGTGAATGGAACACTTCTGATTACATACACTGCTCAGTAACAGCCATCAAAAGTGAATGGAACTCATCTATTTATATAAACTGTTCAGAAACAGCCATAGTAAGTTAATGGAAAACATCCGTTTACATACACTGCTCAGTAACAGGCAGAGCAAGTCAATGGAAAACATCCATTCACTTACACTGCTTAGTAACAGGCAGAGTAAGTGAATGGAACACATCCAATTACATACACTGCTCAGTAACAGCCATAGTTAGTGAATGGAATACATCTGTTTATATACACTGCTCAGTAACAGGCAGAGTAAGTGAGTAGAACAAATCTGTTTACATACACTGCTCAGTAACACCCAGAGTATGTGAATGGAACACAATTATTTGCATACATTGCTCAGTAACAGGCAGAGTAAGTGAATATACACATCCTTTTACATACACTGCTCAGAAACAGCCATAGTTAGTAAATGGAACACATCTATTTACATACGCTTCTCAGTAACACCCAGAGTAAGTGAATGGAACACATCTGTTTACATACACTTTTCAGTAACTGGCAGAGTAAGTAAATGGAACACATCCATTTACATACACTGCTCAGTAACAGCCATAATAGGTGAATGGAACACATTCATTTACATACACTGCTCAGCAGCAGGCAGAGTAAGTAAATGAAACATATCCATTTACATACACTGCTCAAAAGCAGCCATAGCAAGTGAAGGGAACACATCCTTTTACATACACTGCTCAGTATCAGCCATAGTAAGTGAATGGAACACATCTGTTTACAAACACTGCTCAGTAAGAGGCACACTAAGTGAATGGAACACATCTGTTTACATACACTGCTCAGTAACAGCCATCAAAAGTGAATGAAACTCATCCATTTACATAATCTGCTCAGAAACAGCCATAGTAAGTGAATGGAGCCCATCTGTTTACATACACTGCTCAGTAACAGGCAGTGTAAGTGAATGGAATACATCCATTTACATACACTGCTCAGTAACCGCCCTAGTAAGTGAATGGAACACATCCGTTTAAATACACTGTTTAGTTAGAGTCAAAGTGAATGGAACACATACATTTACATACACTGCTCAGTAACAGCATTAGTTAGTGAATTGAACACATCTGTTTACATACACTGCTCAGTAACAGGCAGAGAAAGTGAAAGGAATACATCTATTTACATACACTGCTCAGTAAAAAACAACAAAAAAGCAAGTTAACTGCTTTAAACTTCACAAAGACCAATTTATTGTAAGCACTTTCATTGAGGCAAATGCCCCAACTTCATCAGACAACTCAACAGCCATAAAAACCTCCATTTTATACTCACATTCAACATAATTAAACAATTAAACAGTTAAATCCTTGATTGAACCGTTAGTAAAAACTACTTCATATTTAAAGTTCCCTTGCTTCCTTACTTACAATTTATTGCAATGCCTTAGAAGCTATGGCAACAGTATAAAAATCTTGTTTTTACATGTTATTAAAAACCCCTAATAAATATTATAAAGTCATAAAATACTTACTATTACAAAAACTTTTTGTTTGTATTTATATTCAGTCCAAATATCGAAAATTCAGAAAAGCAGTATACCATTAGAAACAGACAATATGTAATAAGAGGAAAGTATACTTGTGATTCCCAGGGAGTAGTACATGTGACATTATGTGAATTTTGCCCATCATTTTATATAGGCAAAACAGAAAGAAAGCTGAAGCAAATAATTTCTGAGCACCAGTGTAATATTCAAAAGGGAATTCTGACAAACGCCCTGGCTAAGCACATAACCGAGAATCCAACACATGTTTGCCTTTACAGTAATTCAGAAAATTGAAATTAATCTAAGAGCGGGACCATGGGAATTAAGATTAGAGGAATGTGAACTTATGTGGCAAATTTGGACATCAGCACATAGACCCCCTGGGCTGCATGAATATGCTTCTATAAAATGTATATTGAAGTTAAAAGCACTTTCAAGATAAAATGTTACTTAAAGTATATGTTTTTACCTAATAATTTCGCTATTAAGATTTTTAGATTAGTATAGGTTATATTTATACACAAACTGATGTTTATCGTATCTTACATACATTTTTTAGATATTTAATTATTTATGCAAGTCATGGATTTATATGGTATTTATATAATGAAAGATAGTTAGGATCCTTTAGAGGTGCCTTTCATTTTGTCTGATTTTTCTGAATTTTCGATATTTGGATTGAATATAAATACAAACAAAAAGTTTTTGTAATAGTAAGTATTTTATGACTTTATAATATTTATTAGGGGGTTTTTAATAACATGTAAAAACAAGTTTTTTATACTGTTGCCATAGCTTCTAAGGCATTGCAATAAACTGTAAGTAAGGAAGCAAGGGCACTTTAAATATGAAGTAGTTTTAACTAATGGTTCAATCAAGGATTTAACTGTTTAATTGTTTAATTATGCTGAATGTGAGTATAAAATGGAGGTTTTTATGGCTGTTGAGTTGTCTGATGAAGTTGGGGCATTTGCTTCGACGAAGGCACTTACAATAAATTGATCTTTGTGAAGTTTAGAGCAGCTAACTTGCTTTTTTGTTGTTGTTTACCATGTTAGTAAAGTGCACAGTTTATACACTGCTCAGTAACAGGCTGAGTAAGTGAATGGAACATATTTGTTTACATACACTGCTGAGTAACAGCCATAGTAAGTGAAAGGAAGGCATCCGTTTACATACACTGCTCAGTAACAGCCATAGTAAGTGCAGGGAACACATGCATTTACATACACTGCTCAGTAACAGCCATAGTAAGTGAATGGAACACATCCGATTACATACACTGCTCAGAAACAGGCAGAGTAAGAGAATGGAACACATCTGTTTACATACACTGCTCAGTAATAGCCAGAGTAAGTGAATGGAACACATCTGTTTACATACACTGCTCAGTAAGTGGCATAGTAAGTGAATGGAACACAACCATTTACATACACTGCTTAGTAACAGCCATAGCAAGTGAATGGAACACATCCATTTACATGGACTGTTCAGTAACAGGCATAGTTAGTGAATGGAACACATCTGTTTACATACACTGCTCAGTAACAGGCAGAGCAAGTGAATGGAACAAATCGGTTTACATACACTGCTCAGTAACAGGCAGAGTAAGTGAATGGAATACATCCATTTACTTACACTGCTTAGTAACAGGCAGAGGAAGTGAATGGAATACATCCATTTAAATACACTGTTCAGTAACAGCCTTTGAAAGTGAATGGAACACATCCGCTTACATAAATTGCTCAGAAACAGCCATAGTAATTGAATGGAATACATCCGTTTACATACACTGCTCAGTAACAGACAGAGCAAGTGAATGGAACACATCCATTTACTTACACTGCTTAGTAACAGGCAGAGTAAGTGAATGGAACACATCCGATTACATACACTGCTCAGAAACAGCCATAGTAAGTGAAAGGAACACATTTGTTTACATACACTGTTTAGTAAGAGGCAGAGTAAGTGAATGGAACACATCCAATTACATACACTGCTCAGTAACAGCCATAGTCAGTGAATGGAACACATCTGTTTACATACACTGCATTGTAACAGGCAGAATAAGTGAATAGACACATCATTTTACATGCACTGCTCAGAAAAAGGCAGAGTAAGTGAATAGAACACATCCATTTACATACACTGCTCAGTAACAGCCATAATTAGTGACTGGAACAAGTCGTTTTACATACACTGCTCAGTAACCCCCAGAATAAGTGAATGGAACACAACTATTTACAAACACTGCTCAGTAACAGGCAGAGAAAGTGAATGAACCACATCTATTAACATACACTGCTCACTAACAGGCAGAGTACGTGAATGGAACATATCCGTTTACATACACTGCTGAGTAACAGCCATAGTAAGGGAATGGAGCACATCCATTTACATACACTGCTCAGTAACAGGCAGAGTAAGTAAATGGAACACATCCAATTACATACGCTGCTCAGTAACAGCCATAGTAACTGAATGGAACACATCAGTTTACATACACTGTTTAGTATGAGGCAGAGGAAGTGAATCGAACAAGTGAATCGAACACATCTGATTACATACACTGCTCAGTAACAGGCAGAGTAAGTGAATAGACACATCCTTTTACATACACTGCTCCGAAAAAGGCAGAGTAAGTGAATAGAACACATCCATTTAGATACACTGCTCAGTAACAGCCATAATTAGTGAATGGAACAAGTTGTTTTACATACACTGCTCAGTAACACCCAGAATAAGTGAATGGAACACAACTATTTACAAACACTGCTCAGTAACAGGCAGAGTAAATGAACTTGAAAACATCCGTTTACATACACTGCTGAGTAACAGCCATAGTAAGTGAATGGAAGACATCTATTTACTGACACTACTCAGTAACAGCCACAGTAAGTGAATGGAACAGATCCCTTTACATACACTGCTCAGTAACAGGCAGAGTAAGTAAATTGAACACATCCATTTATATACACTGCTCAATAACAGCCACAGTAAGCGAAAGGAACACAAACATTTACACACACTGCTCAGTAACAGGCAGAGTAAGTAAATGGAACACATCTATTTGCATACACTGCTCAATAACAGCCATAGTAAGTGAAAGGAACACATCCATTTACATACATTGTTCAGAAACAGACAGAATAAGTGAATGGAATACATCTGTTTACATACACTGCTCAGTAATAGCCAGAGTAAGTGAATGGAACACATCCTTTTACATACACTGCTCAGTAAGAGGCATAGTAAGTGAATGGAAAACATCCATTCACATACAATGCTCAGTAACAGCCATTGCAAGTGAACAGAACACATCCGTTTACATACACTGCTCAGTAACAGACAGAGTAAGTCAATGGAACACAGCCGTTTACACGCACTGCTCTGTAACAGGCAGAGAAAGTGAACAGAAAACATCTGTTTACATACACAGCTCAGTAACACCCAGAGTAAGTGAATGTAACACAGCCGTTTTCATGCACTGCTCTGTAACAAGCAGAGGAAGTGAACAGAAAACATCTGTTTACATACACTGCTCAGTAACATGCAGAGTAAGTGAATAGTCACATCCTTTTACATACACTGCTCAGAAACAGGCAGAGTAAGTGAATGGAACACAACCATTTACATACACTGCTCAGTAACAAGCAGAGGAAGTGACTGGAACACATACATTTATTTACATACACTGCTCAGTAACAGGCAGAGTAAGTGAATGGAACACTTCCATTTACATGCACTGCTGAGTAACAGCCATAGTAAGTGAATGGAAGAGATCCATTTACATACATTGCTCAGTAACAGGCAGAATAAGTAAAGGAACACATCCATTTGCACACACTGCTCAGTAACAGCCATAGTAAGTGAATGGAACACATCCGTTTACTTACACTGCTTAGTAACAGGGAGAGTAAGTGAATGAAATGCATCCAATTACATACACTGCTCAGTAACATCCATAGTAATTGAATGGAACACAGCTGTTTACATTCACTGCTCAGTAACAGGCAGAGTAAGGGAATAGACACATCATTTTACATACACTGATCAGAAACAGGCAGAGTAAGTGAATAGAACACATCTAATTATATACACTGCTCAGTAACAGCCATAGTAAGTCAATGGAACACATCCTTTTACATACACTGCTCAGTAAGAGGCAGAGGAAGTGAATGGAACACACTTGTTTACATACAGTGCTCAGTAACAGGCAGAGTAAGTGAATGGAACACATCCGTTTAAATACACTGCTCTTAAACAGCCATAGAAAGTGAATTGAACACATCCGTTTACATACACTGCTCAGTAACAGCAGAGTAAGTAAATGGAAAACATCCATTTACATAAACTGCTCACTAACAGACAGATTAAGTGTATGGAACATGTCTGTTTACATACACTGCTCAGTAACAGCCATAGTAAGTGAATGGAACACATCCATTTACATACACTGCTCAGTAACAGGCACAGTAATTGAATGGAACACATCCATTTACCTACACTGATTAGTAAGAGGCAGATTAAGTGAATGGAACACATCCGATTACATACACTGCTCAGTAACAGCCATAGTAAGTGAATGGAACACATCCGTTTACATACACTGCTCAGTGACAGGCAGAGTAAGTGAATAGACACATCCTTTACATACACTGCTCAGAAACAGGCAGAATAAGTGAGTGGAACACATCCATTTATATGCACTGCTCAGTAACAGCCATAGTTAGTGAATGAAAAACATGTGTTTGCATACACTGCCCAGTATCACCCAGAGTAAGTGAATGGAACACAACCGTTTACATACACTGCTCAGTAATAGGCAAAGAAAGTGAATGGAATACATCTATTTAAATACACTGCTCAGTAGCAGGCAGAGTAAGTGAATGGAACAGTTCCATTTACATACACTGCTGAGTAACAGCCATAGTAAGTGAATGGAAGACATCTGTTTACATACACTGCTCAGTAACAGCCATAGTAAGTTAATGGAACATGTCCATTTACATACACTGCTCAGTAACAGACATAGTATGTGAATGGAACAATTCCGATTACATACACTGCTCAGTAACAGCCATCAAAAGTGAATGGAACTCATCTATTTATATAAACTGTTCAGAAACAGCCATAGTAAGTTAATGGAAAACATCCATTTACATACACTGCTCAGTAACAGGCAGAGCAAGTGAATGGAAAACATCCATTCACTTACACTGCTTAGTAACAGGCAGAGTAAGTGAATGGAACACATCCAATTACATACACTGCTCAGTAACAGCCATAGTTAGTGAATGGAATACATCTGTTTACATACACTGCTCAGTAACAGGCAGAGTAAGTGAATAGAACAAATCCGTTTACATACACTGCTCAGTAACACCCAGAGTAAGTGAATGGAACACAATTATTTGCATACACTGCTCAGTAACAGGCAGAGTAAGTGAATATACACATCCTTTTACATACACTGCTCAGAAACAGCCATAGTTAGTAAATGGAACACATCTGTTTACATACACTTCTCAGTAACACCCAGAGTAAGTGAATGGAACACATCTGTTTACATACACTTTTCAGTAACTGGCAGAGTAAGTAAATGGAATACATCCGTTTACATACACTGCTCAGTAACAGCCATAATAGGTGAATGGAACACATTCATTTACATACACTGCTCAGCAACAGGCAGAGTAAGTAAATGAAACATATCCATTTATATACACTGCTCAAAAACAGCCATAGCAAGTGAAGGGAACACATCCTTTTACATACACTGCTCAGTATCAGCCATAGTAAGTGAATGGAACACATCTGTTTACAAATACTGCTCAGTAAGAGGCACAGTAAGTGAATGGAACACATCTGTTTACATACACTGCTCAGTAACAGCCATCAAAAGTGAATGAAACTCATCCATTTACATAAACTGCTCAGAAACAGCCATAGTAAGTGAATGGAGCACATCTGTTTACATACACTGCTCAGTAACAGGCAGTGTAAGTGAATGGAACACATTTGTTAACATACACTGCTTAGAAACAGCCATAGTAACTGAATGGAATACATCCATTTACATACACTGCTCAGTAACCACCCTAGTAAGTGAATCGAACACATCCGTTTAAATACACTGTTTAGTTAGAGTCAAAGTGAATGGAACACATACATTTACATACACTGCTCAGTAACAGCATTAGTTAGTGAATTGAACACATCTGTTTACATACACTGCTCAGTAACAGGCAGAGAAAGTGAAAGGAATACATCTATTTACATTCACTGCTCAGTAAAAAACAACCAAAAAGCAAGTTAACTGCTTTAAACTTCACAAAGACCAATTTATTGTAAGCGCTTTCATTGAGGCAAATGCCCCAACTTCATCAGACAACTCAACAGCCATAAAAACCTCCATTTTATACTCACATTCAACATAATTAAACAATTAAACAGTTAAATCCTTGATTGAACCATTAGTAAAAACTACTTCATATTTAAAGTTCCCTTGCTTCCTTACTTACAATTTATTGCAATGCCTTAGAAGCTATGGCAACAGTATAAAAATCTTGTTTTTACATGTTATTAAAAACCCCTAATAAATATTATAAAGTCATAAAATACTTACTATTACAAAAACTTTTTGTTTGTATTTATATTCAATCCAAATATCGAAAATTCAGAAAAATCAGACAAAATGAAAGGCACTTCTAAAGGACCCTAACTATCTTTCATTATATAAATACCATATAAATCCATGACTTGCATAAATAATTAAATATCTAAAAAATGTATGTAAAAAATGTAAGTTAGATACGATAAACATCAGTTTGTGTTTAAATATAACCTATACTAATCTAAAAAAACTTAATAGCGAAAGTATTAGATAAAAACATATTCTTTAAGTTAACATTTTATCTAGAAAGTGCTTTTAACTTCAATATACATTTTATAGAAGCATATTCATTCAGCCCAGGAGGTGTATGTGCTCATGTCTGAATTTGCACCATAAGTTCACATTCTTCTAATCTTAATTCCCATGGTCCCACTCTTAGATTAGGTTCAACTTTCTGAATTACTGTAAAGGCAAACTTATGTGTTGGATTCTTGGCTGTGTGCCTAGCCAGGGTGTTTGTCAGAATTCCCTTTTGAATATTACATTGGTGCTCATAAATTCTTTGCTTCAGCTTTCTTTCTGTTTTGCCTATATAAAATGATGGGCAAAATTCACATAATGCCACATATACATACTCCCTGGGAATCACAAGTATACTTTCCTCTTATTACATATTGTCTATCTCTAATGGTATACTGCTTTCCTAATTTTATGTACATGCACTGCTGACAGTGTCCACATTTTCCCATACCATTTCTAAATGTATGCTCGTGGCTCTGTCTTTCTAAAAGGCTTTTCAAATGTGGGCCTCTTCTATATGTGAAATGTGTCAGTGTCTCCAACACTTTATTAATTCTGTTATCTTCCCGGATTATAGTCCAATTCTTCTGTATGATGTCCTTAATGTAACTAATGTGTAAGGAATATGTAATCAATAGACTAACTGTTACATTACTAACTGTTCTTGGTTGAGTACCCATGTGTTCTGTTTCAACAGGATTTTGTATATCATCACCCCTATAGTTACCTTGGTAGCCATTCTGTACTATGGGTCTAAAATGGCCAGTGGTTCTTTTAAAGTTATCTTCATCTATAATATGTGCAAGGAAAGGTTCTGGGTACCCCTTTTAAGAAACATGTCTTTCAAATTTGCACATTCCAATATGTAATCACTATCTTCAGAAACCATTCTGGCTGCCCTTACTATTTGGCCCTTTACAACAGCTTTCTTTTGAAAATATGGGTGACAGCTTGTAAAGTGCAGAAAAGCATTTGAATAGGTGGGCTTTCTATAAATGGTTGTTCTATACCTATTATTACTTTTATCCTTAGTTATCCGAATGTAGAATCCATTTCCACATGGTATGTGAATTCTAAGAAGTTGGTAATCTCGGTTATTTTTGTAATAAATTCATCTACCATGCTTGTTTGGCCCTTCCACACAAAAAACATGTCATCTTGGTACCTTGTGTACCATGCTACATTATCCTTGTAGATGTTATTACTAAAAAGGAAATGCCTTTCCCAAAATGCCATTACGCAATTGGCAAAACTGCCGCCACAGGGTGAGCCTATGACCACCCCTGTTTTCTGCAAATAAAGGTCTCCATTAAAGTACATGAAATTATTTGATAACACTAGTTCTAGTAATGTTTCAAACACATAGATGTCCAAATTTCCAGCTCCTTTTAAATGTAGGAACTCCCTAACCCATTGTATTCCAAGTGTTTGTGGAATTACTATATAGAGGTCCTTTATATCCACAGTTAAGAAGGCAAACTCATTATTATATTCTAAATTATTAAGGCCTTCTAAAAATCCCCATGAATCAGAACAAATTTGTGTTTCAGTTGTTAGATAGGGCTTCAATTTGTAGTCTATGTATTTTGCACATGCGTATGTAATCGACTCCCTCCCATCTACTATGGGTCTGAGAGGTGGCTCATTTCAATTTGTTTGTATTTTAGGAGACCCAAATAGAATTGGTATAACTGGTGCTGGCATATTCAAATATTTTAGGATGTCAATAGTAATACTTGCTTCCAAAAACAGATCATTTAGAACATTGTGAATTCTTTTATATGCCCCATTAAGTTAATTTAAACTGACAAGTTCATAAGTTTCACTTCTTAAATGTTCAAGCATTTTATTAATATACATATCTTGATTCATAAACACCAGCCCTCCTCTCTTGTCTGGTTTCATAGCCCTAATGTGACACAGTCTTAACAACTGCAAAAAGTCAAGTTCTTCTTGTGTAAAATTTCTTTGTGTTTTATGTTTATACAGTGATATACTATTTTTTCTGTCAAACATAGCCCTTAAATCCATTTCACAAACATGTTCAAAGAAAGCAAGAGACTCATGGAGGGGTGGCCCATAGTAGATGGGAGGGGGTCGATTACATACGCATGTGCAAAATACATAGACCACAAATTGAAGCCCTATCTAAGAACTGAAACACAAATTTGTTCTGATTCATGGGGATTTTTAGAAGGCCTTAATAATTTAGAATATAATAATGAGTTTGCCTTCTTAACTGTGGATATAAAGGACCTCTATAGTGTAATTCCACAAACACTTGGAATACAATAGGTTAGGGAGTTCCTACATTTAAAAGGAGCTGGAAATTTGGACATCTATGTGACTGAAACATTACTAGAACTAGTGTTATCAAATAACATCATGTACTTTAATGGAGACCTTTATTTGCAGAAAACAGGGGTGGTCACAGGCTCCCCTGTGGTGTCAGTTTTGCCAATTGCGTAATGGCATTTTGGGAAAGGCATTTCCTTTTTAGTAATAACATCTACAAGGATAATGTAGCATGGTACACAAGGTACCAAGACAACATGTTTTTTGTGTGGAAGGGCCAAACAAGCATGGTAGATGAATTTATTACAAAAATAACCGAGTTTACCAACTTCTTAGAATTCACATACCAGGTGGAAATGGATTCTATCAGTTTTTTTTTTTACATTCAGATAACTAAGGATAAAAGTAATAATAGGTATAGAACAACCATTTATAGAAAGCCCACCTATTCAAATGCCTTTCTGTACTTTACAAGCTGTCACCAAGGGAGCCCGCAGGATTTTTTGCAGGGGGGTGCAAACCCAGAGCCCCACCCACATATCTCGCCCCGCCCCCTGCCAACACAGCCCCGCCCAAGTCCACCCACCCCAAGCCCCGCCCACACAACCATTCCAGTGTCCCATTACTTGGCTATTTCTCCCCATTTACTGTAGACACTGTTCAAATCTGTGTGCATACTGTGTTATGCTTTAGTTCTACAATGATTACAGGCAGTTGGATTTAATTTACAACTTTTATTTCAAACATTATAGCCCAAACACTGAGACATTTACTAAACCTAAACAAAGCAATAGTCTTACAATGAAAACAGACTTGGCATTAAAGCTTCTCTACTTTTGAAACTCACATTCAATGAAACGGCATTGAAACCCACATTCAAAGAAAATGCATCTGGCCAGTGGCAGGTTATTTACCTTTGAACTGTTTAAGCAATAGGCTCCTTGCACACCGTTAGGGCCATGCAAAAGTTATTTGATTTACCTGATTGTATTAATTATAATATATAATTGAATTATATCCCTTGTATTATACAGCAACACTTGTTTGAGTGTCGCTGCCGAAGTAAAAGTAATCTGAATAATTCCACATTAAAGATATCTGAAACTAATGAAGATGTTGTTGCTAGAAAACTGTATATTTCAGTGTTTCATCTACAAATTCAGTGCCTGCTGCCGTCAAAGAATAAATTGCCTATGTTAAATTAAAAAAATGGTAAGCTGGTATATTGCAATAGAAAATGGATGACAAGCTGAAAAACAGGTTCATAGTTATTAGGCATCTCATCCAAAGGAGGACATACTGAGGACTGCAGCATACAAATGTATATGCTGTAGGAATAGAACCTCAAGCCTTTACATTAAGATGCAAGTATTCTACTTGTGGTGCTACTAACATAGCTTTAAAACTTTATACCACAATAGAGATACCATTTGCTAAACAAAATGGTTGCACATTGTAAATAGACTTGGCATGAGCAGCAGTGAACTTCGCTTCCCTTAAAACTCACAGTTCCTTGAAAATGCACTTGAAAATTCCACCTGCTAACTCTAACTTGGGCATTTCACTTTCTCTCTTACAAAGATACCACACCCCTCAAGGCCTCACCCTTAGTGCAAGAAATCTTGACAAAGCCTAAAATAAATAGGGACAGATTATAAATATGGCTCTCAGAAACTTAGAAAATTGCAAAAGTAACAGGATTTGTGTTAGTATGCATTTACTAAATGACATGACATCTAAAACTGAAATCTCATTATTTAGCAACTTCAATCCTTTTTAAGAGGAATATGGGGCAAAAATCTGGACAGCTGAGGGGTATGCTACCTCCCTCTTATACACACACCAAATAATTCTGGTCAGACTTGAATTAGTTCTGGGAAGGTTGCACTGAACGGCACCGTGCTTGATCTGAAGTGGGTGAAATCCTGGTAGCTAGTGATTGCAGCTCAGCAATGTGGAGCATTAAAGCATTTTTAGCAGAGCATTGTTTCATCACTACCTATTGTGTTTGCACATAAGCTGCAGTTATTTCAAACATTTGCCTTTTTTTTGATTACTACAGAGTACATTTACCCACCAGAGCTATTGTGTTTTGACTTCAGTGTGGAGCTAGTTGTTGCAGGGCTTGGCTTTTAAGTAAGGTAGCAATGCTTATTTACCATATACCATTAAAGCCACCCAACTACAAGTGTACTAACACACAGACACTGGTCTCCAATAAAATGTAATGAGCTTCTGAAAACGCTGTTATCCTGTCCTTTTATTACAAATACTGTCATATGCATTTCAACACCCAAGGCTTATACATTATCTAGCTATGTAAATATTCTCTGCATGGCAACAACGAAAAGGCTTTCAATACTGGCAATTCTTCAACAATATGCTTACTAAAGCTTACTTGCATCTTACAATGTCCGACAAGCTTACTAAAGCTTACTTGCATCTTACAATCTCCGACAAGCTTACCTGATGTTCATTAAACCATGGCTACTTAAACAGAGCAACAGGACACTGTGATAGCATGCAGTTCCTGAATAATAAGAAGCATAAATCAACAGTATAAAAATCTGATAGAAAACCAGAACATTTTGCAAAATCAAGGACAGATGAAAAGCCACGGTCGTATTTGTGATCTACCTTGGATGGGGGAATACTCTGCACACTTACTGCATAACTGCTTCTTGCCTTCCTTGGACACATCCCGAGCCACTACAATGGGGGCTGGGGTGCAATAAGTATGTCATAATTTGAAATGTCTCTGGCTGACTGTGATGGCTCTGACACTCCTACCTCTCAACTTCAGAGCAAGAAATCTGGACAAAGCCATACATAGAACTAGAAGTGGGACACAGGCCCAAAAATAAGGCCAATTTTTAAATATTGCTCTTATTAACTTAATAGAACAGGTAGATCTTGCATTAGTACAAGTTTTCTGAAGGGTATAAAATCTGAAACTCAAATGTCTGCCATTATTTTCTAACTTCAATCTTTAATGACTTGCCACTAATTTGCCAGAAACCACAATTTTATGAAAAACAGACCAAAATGTGATGCAAAAATACCTGTCAAAAAAGGGACACCTTTTTAATATTAACAGTTAACTTGAAGCAGCTAACAAAATAAGAGCATCCACATGCATTTCTGAAATAAAGGTAATCTATAACTGATCATTACAGTTATAATTGTAAACCCTCCACATTTTCTTCCAAAATTGCCATTTTGGAGGAGGGATTATTAGGGGAGAGCAACATTTTGAGCCAGAATTGGGGACAATTGAGATGTTTGGATATTCCCAATCTGCAAAGTGATTTGCATGTACCTCTCAACCTCTTAATGCAGGAAATCTGAACAAGGCCAAATATATTGGGGAACATACAAACACTACTAAAAATTGCTCTTGTATAAACTTAGACAGTCTTGCATTAGCATGCATTTTTCTGAAGGTTATGACATCTGAAACTCAGAAACTCAGTGTCTGTCATTTAATGGCTTCATTCCTAAATGATTTGCTAGAAAACCACAAATTTTATGAGGAACAAACCAAAAATAAGCAGCAAATATCTATTAATTCTGCAAAGATATGGACAACTGAGAGGTATAGTTCAACCAAGGCTGTCTGAGTTTGATACCCCCCCTCACAAAATCATGGTCAAATGGAGACTCCCCCCCCCTGCAGCCATTCCAATGTCCCATTCCTTGGTTATTTTGCCCCATTTACCATAAACACTAATGTGCATACTGCTTTACTTCTGCAATGATTTAGGATTTCATTTGAAAGTTTTATTTTGCATTTTACAGCACAAACCCTAATACATATCTGTTAAAGCAATGCAGTCTCAATGAAAATAGACTAACGTTAAAACTTCTCTGCCCTTGAAACTCACATGCATTAAAACAGCACTGAAACCCACTTTCAGAGTGAATACATTTTGCCAATTGCAAATATTAACTCTGGGCTGTCTTCAAAATCATAGGACCCTCGAACATAACATACACATGCTCTTTGATACACCTGCCTGACTATTACATTATATTCCTTGTACAATACAGTGCAGTTGTTAAAGGGCATTTTAAATTTATTGTTTTGAAAATGTTTCCAGTAAACAAAGAAACAAAATGCATCCACCAATGACAAAATTGCCCAATTCAGAACATTTCCATCATAAAAGTCTACTCAAGTCCACCAGTATCAGTAAAAATACACAATCTCTGTAATAAAATCCACATTGAAGAAATTTGTAACTAATAGAGGTTGCTGCTAGCAAACACTTTATATGTCATTGTTTAATCTACAAATAAAGTGCCTGTTACCCTTGAAGAATAAATTGCCTTTGTTGCATGCAGTAAAAAAATGAAAAGCTAGTAATACCGCAATAGAGAATGGATAGCAAACTGTTAACAGGTTCATAGTTACTAGGTATCTTTGCCAAAAGGACTGCAGCATCCACCCCCTTTACAACACAATACAGCATCAGCAATGCATTTACCTCCTGTGGGATTAGAACCCACAGCCTTCAGCATCTAAAGCAAGTACACTATCTGTTGTGCTATTAACAATACAAGCAGACTAAACATAAGCAGCACTAAACTTTTGCTCCCCTGCAGCTCTCAGCTCCTTGTAAAATCTACTCGACACTCAGCTGTATCTCTGAACTTTGCAGCACAAGAAATCTGGAAAAGCTGAAATTTATTGGGGGGGGGGGGCAAAAGGCCAAAAACCAGGGACACATTTTATACATTGCTTGTATAATGTTTGAAAGTTGCTAGAATAAAATGCTGCGTTACCACCATACATTTCACTGCCACGTCTTGAACCCAGGGGACCCGTGCAAAACAGTCAAAGCAACATACCACTACGCCAAATCAGCTGTTTTGTGAAAGAGGAAGACTGAAACTTTACAATTTAGTGAATTCAGTTCTCACCATAGCACAGCTGTAAACCTTAGCACAAAAGACCTGAACAAAGCCAATAATGGGTGACTACAACCACCAAACATTCAGTGATCAGTTCTCACCATAGCTCTCAACCTCTTAGCAAATAACACCCGGACAAAGCCAGTAATGAGAGAATATAGCCCCCAAACATTTTCAGTGAAATCAGTTCTTACCATAGCTCTCAACATTAGCAAAAAACCTGGATGAAGCCAATAAATACCTGGATGAGGCCAATAAATACCTGAACAAAGCCAATACTGGGTTAATACAGCCCCCAAACATATTCAGTGAATTCAATTCTTACCATAACTCTCAACCCTAGCACAAAACCTGGATGATGCCAATAATGGGGGGAATACAGTCCCAAACACAGGGATACATTTCAAATATTCTTCTTGTCCACTTAGAAAATTGCTAGAATAAAAACTTGCTTTTGTTACCATACACTTTCTAAAGAATATGAAGTCCGATATTGAAATGTGTCCATTTTTTTCACATTTATTAACCAGGAAAGTCTGACTTTGAAAAAAAAAAAAAAGCTAATTTTTTAGCAGAGGCCCAGGGAGAAACACTCCAGACAGCCAAGAATAAAACCAGATAGCATTTAGCTGTCAGGCAACAAGGACACAAATGCAGAAACCACAGATTTTATGAGGAACAGAAAAAGTATGAGGGAAAATCCTGCAACATTTTTACAAATGGTGGTGGGTAGGGAATTCAGGCTCTTGCCACTTGGACCCAAGGTACAGGGTTCAAGCCTTATTCTCTACCCACCACCATGTACACCTGGGGCATCACACACACACACACACACACACACACCCCTACAAGTGTCCCATCTTCTGTTCCTGCTTACTATTCCGTTTCACACACAGCCTCACAATGTTTCACAGCACTGAAATGTCCTATTCTGGTTTCATCCAGTACAAAATAATATCATCTGCATGTAATGCCAACTTTTCTTGGTTATCACACCAATTATATCCTTGCATTTTTGAGACCCTTATTTTCTTTGTCATTGGTTCTAAATATAACACAAATAACAAAGGGAAAAGAGGCACCCCTACCTGGTTCCTCTGCTCAAACAAAACTTATCAGAGTGGAACCCCCTGCTTTAATTTTTGCCTCCAATCCCTCATATAGCCTCATAATCAACCTTATTATCTTATCAGGAATGCAAATGCTTCCATTGCCCTGCTCATAAGATCCCTGCTTACTCTGCCGAATGCTTCCTCTGCACCAAGACCTACCAACAACAGCAGTGTTTTCTTACAATCTGCTTCCCTCTGGATCATGGTTGTTCTATTAATGTTGTCAAATCTTTGCCTGTCCTCCACAAAACCACAGTGGTCCATATCTATCATTTTTCATTACTTTTGCCATTCTTGCAGCCATTATAGATTTAAACACTATAATCATGGTTTAGAATCAAAATGTGTCTGTATGAAACTAGATCTGATGTTTTTTTATCATCTTGAGGTATTACAGTCATCACTGCTTTCTTCCAGGATGCTGGTGCTTCTTTACATTTAAAATGACTCTTAAAAACTTTCATATCTGTATCACTTTCTTCCCTTATCTTATCCCTTACAGCAAAAACACTATTGCAACTACTAAGGCAGGTACCATAATTATGGAAATAATAATAATAATCCCCACCACAGAACGAAGTATCACCCTCTCTCTCTGTCTCTCTCTCTCTCTACATCCAGCCTGTTAGTGACCTATGCTACTTCATAAACGCAAGAAATTTCTTTGAAAATAGCACTGCCGATGTTACTCTCATGTGTCATTCTGTAAATGCCCTCCACTAGTAAGACTAAAAAAATTAAATGCTCCTGAATTAGCATTTCACTTGCATGAAAGGGTTAAATGCACGAATAACTTATGAACTAAAATAATAAAAATAATAATAATACAACTTTTAACTAGTTTTTTCTCATTAAAACTGTGCATACTGATTTTACTCTTCCAGACACTGGTGATGAGCTCAATGTCTGCTTTCCTAACAGTATGCCTTCATTTTTCTGTTATCTGCAGATCATTTAGTCACGACACATTGTCTGCACCTGAGGAAATCTCAGCATGTGCATGATGAAAAAATAAGTTATCGGACACTAGAGCACCTGACTGCATGAAATGATGGATGCCAGGACCTGCCGGACAAAAGTTACAGTTTTTAATTAAGTAGGTAACACATACATCATTTGTCAGGTTCCTGCATTCAAATGAGGAAGATGGCTAGTTTTGTTTAATTTGTCAGCTATCTGTAGAAACTGGTAGAATAAAAGGAATAATATTAAACAAGGAGCATCATACTATCCTAACGGAAAAGATCAAACTGCTATGAAAACTTTCATCCTTTGCTGGCAGCCACTTACATCTACAGTAAACTCAGTTAACCGGAAATCAAGCAACCATCACTCTCAAGCAACCGGCAAAAAAATGTCAAAGAAATACAGTACAATTTTCATGTGTTGCACTTTGTTTTCCCACTACAGAAACATAGCTTACGTTTTTAGAGTTTTAGAGTTTTAAAAAGGAAGATAGGAATACATTTCCTCTCTCCCCAACCTGAGAACAAGTCAAAGCAAACAAATAGTATAGGGTACAGTATTATTCAGGCCTATTTTTAATAGTAACGCTCAAGCAACCAGAAACTACAGTTATCCAGCATCTAACAAACTCCATGGGTGCCAGTTAACTGAGAGTTTACTGTACTGCCATTTTGCTTTTTGCCTACTTAAGACACTGCTTGAAAGAGTTACGGCCCTGCTCTTGTTTCACAGATAGGCATTCAAGAAGATAGGAAGGAAGTTTAGTAAGACTTCATGTAGTACTAAAACATTTTACACTTGGTACTAAAGGCTTAGTCCGGTAAGCCAGCATGTAAAACTCTACTGTCAATCATTAGCGGACCGGAGTTCCACTGTGGCGACCCTAACCGGGAAAAGTTGAAAGACACAAACTAAAGGCTTAGTAGTAGTAATAATAGTACCAGAGAAAGGGTTCTTTGTGCTCTCTGGGCATAGCTTAGTTTTATCTGAATATAAAGCTATTCTTAACAAATCTGATGCTATCTTGCTCCTTCTTATGAAGGATGAATTAACCTGCTTCTACAATCCTTCCATATATCTTCTTTGGTGTCTTTATTCAGAGTTCTTCAACCATTTATTAAACTCCAAATCTATTAGAAACACTAGAAGGTTTACTACAGCAAATTATACCTGCCAGGGATTCTTTAATACTAAAATCTATACTCTTATCTCTGTTCTTCAATAAAATTTTCCTAATTATTTCTCGAAATTAAACAATGCCATATATATATATATACACATATATATATATATATATATATATATATATATATATATACACACACACACACACACACACACACACACACACACACACACACACATACAATACATTCAAGAAACATATCTATATATTTTTTTTTTACCCAACTTTCTGCTCTATATCTGGAACAATTTATGCTTACACATAAAATATAATGACATCCTCACATCCTTCAAAATAAACTTTGATGATTGGTGAGCCAGTTGTTATCTCTTATGAAAGGTGTCTGATTATCTTTTTTATCTTTCTATCTTTGCCAGGCAACATGATATAGTTTCTTTACACCATCTACTGAAACACTTTCCAGAAGCTGATAGAGTGCCTCTGATGCTTTGTGCTTTGCTATTGCAACCCTGCTCTTAGCCTCTTTGTTAGCCAACCAGTATTTCCTACTAGCCTGGTCTGACTTTTCTGTCTCCTACTTATTCCTGCACACCTTTCTTTTGATGACTTCCTGGACTTCTGCATTCCACCAGCAGCTTTCCTTATGTACCTTATTTTTATAGCTGGCTTAGCCATATAGCTGACTAACCACCTTCTCTCCTAAACCAAGCATGGCTTTAGACCTCACCACGGTGCTACCACTGCTCTCCTCATCTTCGCCAATGTCATAAACCAACATTCTATTATTAGCATTATCAAAAGTGTTTGACATAGTATCCATTCAACAATTTCAGACTGACCTTCCTTCCCTCAGCCTCACCCAGCCCTATTTCATATGGCTCCATAGCTATCTGACTGACAAGCAGCTAGCAGTCAAATGGAAACAAAATCTCACCTCCTTCCTAGCAGTCACTGTCCAAAGATCAATATTACTCCACCTCTTATTCAACATTTTTATCAACAAGCTGCATACTGACACCCACCTCAACAATACAGTATTCCTGTTTTGAACATGAGATAATTTGCATACAGATCTCTCCCCATTAATACTAATATGTTGTAGACTTGCACATCGAAATTCCATATCATACACTCCACTCTTCTTCCTCTTACACTTTTTGGCTGACATATTGTAGACCAACAACGCATATTGTATCCCTCCATCCTTTAAACCCTATTGATTTATCTAATTTCCACCATATAGTTCATCTCTCTCAATATTGTCTTCTGTCTTTGTACTGCCTGTAATGCATTCCTAAAATGTTCTTTCTTCTCAACCCACCTCATCCAGTTTCACTGCTCATCCTTATTTACATAGAACAAGGATGATGATATATCTCACTCCCTGTTATAAGATTATATTTAACAAGTTGTTTGACTTGATTTCATTTTTTTGCTTACAATACCCTTATTTGGTGTGTTTAGACACGTTGTACAAGAAGATATTTTTATATTAAGATTTATATTCTCAGATCTTAAGAGCTAAGTTAGTAAAAAATGACTTCACATTTCTAACGTAAAAAAACAAATGAATACAGCAACACAGCATGGAACGAAATAAAAACTTTAATGTGGAAAATAAAAACACAATACAAATCAGTAAGCGCTTTCACATGGATCCACTATACTTCCTCAGACTGTTATGCAACCACCAATAATTCATGCCTATTTAAGATGTAAATCATTCAACTTATTAAACAATTAAAATGCCAGTTGTCATAACAACATCCCTAACATTAAAAGTCCACACCCATCACTCAAAGATCTGACTAAGAAATGCATTCTTAATACGAAAAGCACAAAAGTGCTAGTTTCTCTGTCAAGTCAATGATTTTAAGACACAATACATATATAACTTATAACTATAAATATTTCTCTGAAATGTTTAAATATATAACTATATATAAAAATATATAACTAGCATGCCTATCTAAAACTCATGTAAAACAAAATATATTCAGTGCACTAATTTCCTGTCTTTTAGAAAAGGTTTCAGGCTGACAGCATCATTTAAAAGAAACTCTTATTGCCTTGCAGCCGAATTATTCATCTTGGTTCAGCTTTTTCAGTAGCATTCCTTATATCTCCCATTCTATTACCAGGATATATAACTTGCATCACACTGAATTTAAACTTGTGTTTATTTCCCATCTGCATCGTGTGTCTAGCTAGTGCACTCCTTGTGTCTTCTATCCTTGTACAGTAAAGATGTTCTCTGCCCTTTTAATGTAAAAACACTGCGACTAAACTATTTTCAGAAGATCAGTGTTTAAACAATATTTTATGTTATGAAAGACTGTTCTTTTCTAATCAGCTTTCTATTTTATATATAAACCAAAAAGAATAGGACTCTCTAAGGACATCCCTGGTTGATCTTCACCTGCACACACACACCTACCTGAAAGTGTCCCATCTTCCGTTCCCGCTTACTCTTCCGTTTCACACACCTACCTACCTGAAAGTGTCCCATCTTCCGTTCCCGCTTACTATTCCGTTTCAGGTCCCATCTTCCGTTCCCGCTCGAATAATCCGTCTGCAAACTCCTTTACCTGAAAGTGTCCCATCTTCTATTCCCGCTCGAATCATCTCAAACCTCTAAATCATTGCATGAGCGACAGCGATGATGTCAGCACGCCCGCGACTGGACTGTTAAAGAAGAATGCACTATCTTCTTAAAGAAGAACGCACATACAAAAAAAAAAAGTTTTTTAAAATGATCTAGTCAGCCGATTCCAGGGGGGTGCAAGTGCACCCCCTTGCACCTGCCTGCGGGCGCCCTTGGCTGTCACCCATATTTTCAAAAGAAAGCTGTTGTAAAGGGGCAAATAGTAAGGGCAGCCAGAATGGTTTCTGCAGATAGTGATTACATATTGGAATGTGCAAATCTGAAAGACATGCTTCTTAAAAGGGGGTACCCAGAACCTTTCCTTACACATATTATAGATGAAGTTAACTTTAAAAGCACTTCCGGCCATTTTAGACCCATAGTACAGAATGGCTACCATGCCGCAGTGGTACGGTGGTAGCATTGTTACCTCACAGCAAGAGATTCTCCCGTTCGATTCTTGGCTGGGCTTGGGAGTGCCTTCTGTGTGGAGTCTGCATGTCCTCCCCATGGTTGGGTAGCATTCCAAAGACATGCGTGCGTAAATGGACGTGCCTTCATTGAAGGTTGGGCATCGAGCTGGCACCACGGCGTTTCGCAAAAATCTACTGCCAGTCATTAGCAGACTGGAGTTCCGCTGTGGTGACCCCTTACTGGGAAAAGCTGAAAGACAAACAACAACAACAACAAGTACAGAATGGCTACCAAGGTAACTATAGGGGTGATGATATACAAAATCCTATTGAAACAGAACACATGGGTACTTAACCAAGAACAGTTAATAATGTAACAGCTAGTCTATTTATTACATATTCCTTAGAAGTTAGTTACATTAAGGACATAATACTGAAGAACTGGACTATAATCCTGGAAGATAACAGAATTAATAAAGTGTTGGGAGTCATGACCACATTTCACAAATAGAAGAGGCCCAAATTTGAAAAGCCTTTTAGAAAGACAGAGCCACAAACATGCATTTAGAAATGGTATGTGTAAATGTGGACACTGTCAGCAGTGCAAGTACATAAAATTAGGAAAGCAGTATACCATTAGAAATAGACAATATGTAATAAGAGGAAAGTATACTTGTGATTCCCAGGGAGTAGTATATGTGGCATTATATGAATTTTGCCCATCATTTTATATAGGCAAAACAGAAAGAAAGCTGAAGCAAATAATTTCTGAGCACCAGTGTAATATTCAAAAGGGAATTCTGACAAACGCCCTGGCTAAGCACATAGCCGAGAATCCAACACATAAGTTTGCCTTTACAGTAATTCAGAAAATTGAAATTAATCTAAGAGCGGGACCATGGAAATTAAGATTAGAGGAATGTGAACTTATGTGGCAAATTTGGACATCAGCACATACACCCCCTGGGCTGCATGAATATGCTTCTATAAAATGCATATTGAAGTTAAAAGCACTTTCTAAATAAAATGTTAACTTAAAGTATATGTTTTTGTCTAATAATTTCGCTATTAAGATTTTTAGATTAGTATAGGTTATATTTATACACAAACCGATGTTTATCATATCTTACATACATTTTTTTAGATATTTTATTATTTATGCAAGTCATGGATTTATATGGTATTTATATAATGAAAGATCGTTAGGATCCTTTAGAGGTGCCTTTCATTTTTTCAGATTTTTCTGAATTTTCGATATTTGGATTGAATATAAATACAAACAAAACGTTTTTGTAATAGTAAGTATTTTATGACTTTATAATATTTATCAGGGGGGTTTTAATAACATGTAAAAACAAGTTTTTTATACTGTTGCCATAGCTTCTAAGGCATTGCAATAAACTGTAAGTAAGGAAGCAAAGGCACTTTAAATATGAAGTAGTTTTAACTAATGGTTCAATCAAGGATTTAACTGTTTAATTGTTTAATTATGCTGAATTTGAGTATAAAATGGAGGTTTTTATGGCTGTTGAGTTGCCTGATGAAGTTGGGGCATTTGCTTTGACGAAGGCACTTACAATAAATTGATCTTTGTGAAGTTTAGAGCAGCTAACTTGCTTTTTTGTTGTTGTTTACCATGTTAGTAAAGTGCACAGTTTATACACTGCTCAGTAAAAGGCTGAGTAAGTGAATGGAACTTATTTGTGTACATACACTGCTGAGTAACAGCCATAGTAAGTGAAAGGAAGACATCCGTTTACATACACTGCTCAGTAACAGCCATAGTAAGTGCAGGGAACACATGCATTTACATACACTGCTCAATAACAGCCATAGTAAGTGAAGGGAACACATCCATTTACATACACTGCTCAGTAATAGCCAGAGTAAGTGAATGGAACACATCCGTTTACATACACTGCTCAGTAAGAGGCATAGTAAGTGAATGGAACACAACCATTTACATACACTGCTCAGTAACAGCCATAGCAAGTGAATGGAACAAAGTGAATGGAACACATCCATTTACATGGACTGTTCAGTAACAGGCATAGTAAGTGAATGGAACACATCTGTTTACATAGACTGCTCAGTAAAAGGCAGAGGAAGTGAATGGAACAAACCCATTTAAATACACTGCTCAGTAACAGCCATAGTAAGTTAATGGAACACATCTGTTTACATACACTGCTCAGTAACACCCAGAGTAAGTGAATGGAACACAGCCGTTTACATCCACTGCTCAGTAACAGGCAGAGTAAGTGAATGGAACACATCTGTTGACATACACTGCTCAGTAACAGGCAGAGCAAGTGAATGGAACAAATCGGTTTACATACACTGCTCAGTAACAGGCAGAGTAAGTGAATGGAATACATCCATTTACTTACACTGCTTAGTAACAGGCAGAGTAAGTGAATGGAACACATCCATTTAAATACACTGCTCAGTAACAGCCATTGAAAGTGAATGGAACTCATCCGTTTACATAAACTGCTCAGAAACAGCCATAGTAAGTGAATGGAACACATCTGTTTACATACACTGCTCAGTAACAGGTAGAGTAAGTGAATGGAACACATCTGTTTACATACACTGCTCAGTAACAGGCAGAGTAAGTGAATGGAACACATCCATTTACTTACACTGCTTAGTAACAGGCAGAGTAAGTGAATGGAACACATCCGATTACATACACTGCTCAGTAACAGCCATAGTAAGTGAAAGGAACACATCTGTTTACATACACTGTTTAGTAAGAGGCAGAGTAAGTGAATGGAACATGTTCAATTATATACACTGCTCAGTAACAGCCATAGTAAATGAATGGAACACATCTGTTTACATACACTGCTCAGTAACAGGCAGAGTAAGTGAATAGACACATCCTTTTACATACACTGCTCAGAATCAGGCAGAGTAAGTGAATGGAACACATCTGATTACATACACTGCTCAGTAATAGCCGTAGTAAGTGAATGGAACACATCTGTTTACATACACTGTTTAGTAACAGGCAGAGTAAGTGAATGGAACACGTCCAATTATATACACAGCTCAGTAACAGCCATAGTAAGTGAATGGAACACATCTGTTTACATACACTGCTCAGTAACAGGCAGAGTAAGTGAATAGACACATCCTTTTACATACACTGCTCAGTAACACCCAGAGTAAGTGAATGGAATAAAAACATTTAAATACACTACTCAGAAACAGGCAGAGAAAGTGAATGTAACACATCTATTTACATACACTGATGAGTAGCAGCCATAGTAAGTGAATGGAATACATCCGTTTACATACACTGCTCATTAACAGCCGTAGTAAGTGAATGGAACACATTTATTCACATACACTGCTCAGTAACAGGCAGAGTAAGTGAATGGAACATATCTGTTTACATACACTGCTCAGTAAGAGGCATAGTAAGTGAATGGAACACAACCATTTACATACACTGCTTAGTAACAGCCATCGAAAGTGAATGGAAGTAATCCATTTACATAATCTGCTCAGAAACAGCCATAATAAGTGAATGGAACACATCTGTTTACATACACTGCTCAGTAATAGGCAGAGTAAATGAATGGAACACATCTGTTGACATACACTGCTCAGAAACAGCCATAGTAACTGAATGTAACAGATCTTTTTACATACACTGCTCAGTAACAGCCACAGTAAGTGAATGGAACACATCTGTTTACATAATCTGCTCAGTAGCAGGCCGAGTAAGTGAATGGAACACATCCATTTACCTACACTGCTTAGTAACTGGCAGAGTAAGTGAATGGAACACAGCCATGTAAATACAGTGCTCAGTAACAGCCATTGAAAGTGAATGGAACACATCCGCTTACATAAATTGCTCAGAAACAGCAATAGTAAGTGAATAGAACACATCCGTTTACATTCACTGCTCAGAAACAGGCAGAGTAAGTGAATGGAACACATCTGATTACATACACTGCCGAGTAACATCCATAGTAAGTGAATGGAACACATCCGTTAAAATACATTGCTCAGTAAGAGGCAGA
Source organism: Protopterus annectens (assembly GCF_019279795.1). Lineage (NCBI taxonomy): Eukaryota > Metazoa > Chordata > Ceratodontiformes > Protopteridae > Protopterus > Protopterus annectens. The sequence goes on along the minus strand of NC_056725.1, from coordinate 782,412,970 downwards.
GGAAGTGCATGGAACGCATCCATTTACATACACTGCTCAGTAACAGGCAGAGTAAGTGAATGGAACACATCCATTTACTTACACTGCTTAGTAACAGGCAAAATAAGTGAATGGAACACTTCCAATTACATACACGTCTCAGTAACAGCCATAGTAAATGAATGGAACACATCCTTTTACATACACTGCTCAGTAACAGCCATAGTAAGTGAATGGAACACATCCATTTACATACACTGCTCAGTAACAGCCATAGTAAGTGAATGGAACACATCCATTTACATACACTGCTCAGTAACAGGCAGAGTAAGTGAATGGAACACATCCATTTACATACACTGCTCAGTAACAGCCATAGTAAGTGAATGGAACACATCCATTTACATACACTGCTCAGTAACAGGCATAGTAAGTGAATGGAACACATCTGTTTACATACACTGCTCAGTAACAGGCAGAGTAAGTGAATGGAACACATCCATTTACATACACTGCTCAGTAACAGCCATAGTAAGTGAATGGAACACATCCATTTACATACACTGCTCAGTAACAGCCATAGTAAGTGAATGGAACACATCTGTTTACATACACTGCTCAGTAACAGCCAGAGTAAGTGAATGGAACACATCTGTTTACATACACTGCTCAGTAACAGGCAGAGTAAGTGAATGGAACACATCTGTTTACATACACTGCTCAGTAACAGCCAGAGAAAGTGAATGGAACACATCTGTTTACATACACTGCTCAGTAACACCCAGAGTAAGTGAATGGAACACAGCCGTTTACATACACTGCTCAGTAACAGGCAGAGAAAGTGAATGGAACACATCCCTTTACATACACTGCTCAGTAACAGGCAGAGTAAGTGAATGGAAAACATCCGTTTAAATAGACTGCTCAGTAACAGCCATCGACAGTGAATGGAACACATCCGTTTACATACACTGCTCAGTAACAGCCAGAGAAAGTGAATGGAACACATCTGTTTACACACACTGCTCAGTAACAGGCAGAGTAAGTGAATGGAACACATATGTTGACATACACTGCTCAGCAACAGGCAGAGAAAGTGAAAGGAAAACATCCATTTACTTACACTTCTTAGTAACAGGCAGAGTAAGTGAATTGACCACATCCAATTACATACACTGCTCAGTAACAGCAATAGTAAGTGAATGGAACACATCCGTTTACATACATTGATCAGTAACAGGCAGAGTAAGGGAGTAGACACATCCTTTTACATAAACTGTTCAGAAACAGGCAGAGTAAGTGAATGGAACACATCCAATTACATACACTGCTCAGTAACAGCCATAGTAAGTGAATGGAACACATCCATTAAAATACACTGTTTAGTAAGAGGCTGAGGAAGTGAATGGAACACACTTGTTTACATACAGTTCTCAGTAACAGGCAGAGTAAGTGAATGGAACACATCTGTTTAAAGACACTGCTCAGAAACAGCCATAGAAAGTGAATTGAACACATCCATTTACATACACTGCTAAGTAACAGGAAGAGTAAGTGAATGGAACACATCTGTTTACATACACTGCTCAGTAACAGCCATAGTAAGTGAATGGAACACATCTGTTTACATACACTGCTCAGTAACAGCCATAGTAAGTGAATGGACAGCATCCATTTACATACAGTGCTCAGTAACAGCCATAGTAAGTGAATGGAACACATCCGTTTACATACACTGCTCAGTAACAGGCAAGTGAATGGAACACATCCATATACATACACTGTTTAGTAAGAGGCAGATTAAATGAATGGAACACATCTGATTACATACACTGCTCAGTATCAGCCATAGTAAGTGAATGGAACACATCCGTTTACATACATTGCTCAGTAACAGGCAGAGTAAGTGAATAAACACATCCATTTACATATAGTCCTCAGTAACAGCCATAGTTATTGAATGAAACACATCTGTTTACATACACTGCTCAGTAACACCCAGAGTAAGTGAATGGAACACAACCGTTTAAATACAGTGCTCAGTAACTGGCAAAGAAAGTGAATGGAACACATCTATTTACATACACTCCTCAGTAACAGGTTGAGTAAGTGAATGGAACAGTTCCGTTTACGTACACTGCTGTGTAACAGCCACAGTAAGTGAATGGAAGCAGCCTGTTTACAGACACGTCTGTAACAGCCATAGTAAGTGAATAGAACACATCCATTTACATACACTGCTCAGTAACAGGCAGAGTAAGTGAATGGAAAACATCTGTTTACATACACTGCTTAGTAACGGGCAGAGTAAATGAATGGAAAACATCCGTTTCCATGCACTGCTCGTAACAGGCAAAGGAAGTGAATGGAAGAAACCCGTTTACATACATTGCTCAGTAACTGCCATCAAAAGTGAATGGAACTCATTTGTTTATATAAACTGCTCAGAAACAGCCATAGTAAGTGAATGGAACACATTGGTTTATATACACTGCTCAGTAACAGGCAGAGCAAGTGAATGGAACACATCCATTTATATACACTGTTTAGTAAGAGGCAGAGTAAGTGAATGGAACACATCCGATTACATACACTGATCAGTAACAGCCATAGTAAGTGAATGGAATACATCTGTTTACATACACTGCTCAGTAACAGGCATAGTACGTTAATAGAGACATCCTTTTACATACACTTCTCAGAAACATGCAGGGTAAGTGAATGGAATGCATCCATTTACATACACTGCTCAGTAACAGCCATAGTTAGTGAATGGAACACTTCCTTTTACATACACTGCACAGTAACAGGAAGAGTAAGTAAATGGAATACATCCGTTTACAAACACTGCTCAGTAAGTGGCAGAGCAAGTGAAAGGAACACATCCATTTACATAAACTGCTAAGTAACAGGCAGAGTAAGGGAATAAAACACATCCATTTAAATACACTGCTCATTAACAGCCACAGTAAGTGAAGGGAACACATCCATTTACATACACCGCTCAGTAAGAGGCAGAGTAAGCGAATTGAACACTACCGTTTACATGCACTGCTCAGTAACAGGCATAGTAAGTGAATGAAACAAATCCGTTTACATACACTGCTCAGTAACAGAAAGAGTAAGTGAATGAGACACATCCTTTTACATACACTGCTCAGTAACAGGCAGAATAAGTGAATGGAACACATCCGTCTAAACACAATTCTCAGTAACAGGCATAGTAAGTGAATGGAACACATCCGTGTATTTACACAGCTCAGTAATAGCTATAGTAAGTGAATGGAACACATCTGTTTACATACACTGCTCAGAAACAGGCAAAGTAAGTGACTGGAACACATCTGTTTACATACACTGATCAGTAACAGCCATAGTAAGTGAATGGAACACATCCGTTTAGATACACTGCTCAGTAAAAGGCAGAGTAAATGAATGGAACATATTAGTTTACATACTCTGCTCAGTAACAGGCCAAGTAAGTGAATGGAACACATCCTTTTACATACATTGCTCAGTAACAGGAAGAGTAAGTAAATGGAATACATCTGCTTACCTATACTGCTCAGTAATAGGTAGAGTAAGTGAATGGAACACATCTGTGTACATACACTGCTCAGTAACAGGCAGAGCAAATGAATGGAACACATCCTTTTACATACACTGCTCAGTAACAGACATATTAAGTGAATGCAACACATCCGCTTATATACACTGCTGAGTAACAGGCAGAGTAATGAATGGAACACATCCATTTACATACACTGCTCAGTAACAGGCAGAGTAAGTAAATGAAACATCCATTTACATACACTGCTCAATAACAGGCATAGTAAGTGAATGGAACACATCCATTTACATACACTGCTCAGTAACAGGCATAGTAAGTGAATGGAACACATCCATTTACATACACTGCTCAGTAACAGGCAGAGTAAGTGAATGGAACACATCCGTTTACATACACTGCTCAGTAACAGCCATAGTAAGTGAATGGAACACATCTGTTTACATACACTGCTCAGTAACAGGCATAGTAAGTGAATGGAACACATCTGTTTACATACACTGCTCAGTAACAGGCAGAGTAAGTGAATGGAACACATCCATTTACATACACTGCTCAGTAACAGGCAGAGTAAGTGAATGGAACACATCTGTTTACATACACTGCTCAGTAACAGGCAGAGTAAGTGAATGGAACACAGCATTTACATACACTGCTCAGTAACAGGCAGAGTAAGTGAATGGAACACATCCGTTTACATACACTGCTCAGTAACAGGCAGAGTAAGTGAATGGAACACATCCGTTTACATACACTGCTCAGTAACAGCCAGAGTAAGTGAATGGAACACATCCGTTTACATACACTGCTCAGTAACAGGCAGAGTAAGTGAATGGAACACATCTGTTTACATACACTGCTCAGTAACAGGCAGAGTAAGTGAATGGAACACATCCATTTACATACACTGCTCAGTAACAGGCAGAGTAAGTGAATGGAACACATCCATTTACATACACTGCTCAGTAACAGCCATAGTAAGTGAATGGAACACATCCGTTTACATACACTGCTCAGTAACAGGCAGAGTAAGTGAATGGAACACATCCATTTACATACACTGCTCAGTAACAGGCATAGTAAGTGAACAGACACATCCATTTACATACACTGCTCAGTAACAGGCAGAGTAAGTGAATGGAACACATCCATTTACATACACTGCTCAGTAACAGGCATAGTAAGTGAATGGAACACATCCATTTACATACACTGCTCAGTAACAGGCAGAGTAAGTGAATGGAACACATCTGTTTACATACACTGCTCAGTAACAGCCATAGTAAGTGAATGGAACACATCCATTTACATACACTGCTCAGTAACAGGCAGAGTAAGTGAATGGAACACATCCGTTTACATACACTGCTCAGTAACAGGCAGAGTAAGTGAATGGAACACATCCATTTACATACACTGCTCAGTAACAGGCATAGTAAGTGAATGGAACATATGCTATTACATACACTGCTCAGTAACAGCCATAGTAAGTGAATGGAACACATCCATTTACATACACTGCTCAGTAACAGGCAGAGTAAGTGAATGGAACACATCCATTTACATACACTGCTCAGTAACAGGCAGAGTAAGTGAATGGAACACATCTGTTTACATACACTGCTCAGTAACAGCCATAGTAAGTGAATGGAACACATCCATTTACATACACTGCTCAGTAACAGGCAGAGTAAGTGAATGGAACACATCCATTTACATACACTGCTCAGTAACAGCCATAGTAAGTGAATGGAACATCTGTTTACATACACTGCTCAGTAACAGCCAGAGTAAGTGAATGGAACACATCCGTTTACATACACTGCTCAGTAACAGGCAGAGTAAGTGAATGGAACACATCCATTTACATACACTGCTCAGTAACAGGCAGAGAAAGTGAATGGAACACATCTTTTTACATAAACTGCTCAGTAACAGGCAGAGTAAGTGAATGGAACACATCCGTTTACATACACTGCTCAGTAACAGCCATAGTAAGTGAATGGAACACATCCATTTACATACACTGCTCAGTAACAGGCAGAGTAAGTGAATGGAACACATCCGTTTACATACACTGCTCAGTAACAGGCAGAGTAAGTGAATGGAACACATCCGTTTACATACACTGCTCAGTAACAGGCAGAGTAAGTGAATGGAACACATCTGTTTACATACACTGCTCAGTAACAGGCATAGTAAGTGAATGGAACACATCTGTTTACATACACTGCTCAGTAACAGCCATAGTAAGTGAATGGAACACATCTGTTTACATACACTGCTCAGTAACAGGCAGAGTAAGTGAATGGAACACATCCATTTACATACACTGCTCAGTAACAGGCAGAGTAAGTGAATGGAACACATCCATTTACATACACTGCTCAGTAACAGCCATAGTAAGTGAATGGAACACATCTGTTTACATACACTGCTCAGTAACAGGCAGAGTAAGTGAATGGAACACATCCTTTTACATACACTGCTCAGTAACAGGCAGAGTAAGTGAATGGAACACATCCATTTACATACACTGCTCAGTAACAGGCATAGTAAGTGAATGGAACACATCCGTTTACATACACTGCTCAGTAACAGGCAGAGTAAGTGAATGGAACACATCCGTTTACATACACTGCTCAGTAACAGGCAGAGTAAGTGAATGGAACACATCTGTTTACATACACTGCTCAGTAACAGGCAGAGTAAGTGAATGGAACACATCCATTTACATACACTGCTCAGTAACAGGCAGAGTAAGTGAATGGAACACATCCATTTACATACACTGCTCAGTAACAGGCAGAGTAAGTGAATGGAACACATCCATTTACATACACTGCTCAGTAACAGGCATAGTAAGTGAATGGAACACATCCGTTTACATACACTGCTCAGTAACAGCCAGAGTAAGTGAATGGAACACATCTGTTTACATACACTGCTCAGTAACAGGCAGAGTAAGTGAATGGAACACATCCGTTTACATACACTGCTCAGTAACAGGCATAGTAAGTGAATGGAACACATCCGTTTACATACACTGCTCAGTAACAGCCATAGTAAGTGAATGGAACACATCTGTTTACATACACTGCTCAGTAACAGGCAGAGTAAGTGAATGGAACACATCTGTTTACATACACTGCTCAGTAACAGGCAGAGTAAGTGAATGGAACACATCCGTTTACATACACTGCTCAGTAACAGGCAGAGTAAGTGAATGGAACACATCCATTTACATACACTGCTCAGTAACAGGCAGAGTAAGTGAATGGAACACATCCGTTTACATACACTGCTCAGTAACAGGCAGAGTAAGTGAATGGAACACATCTGTTTACATACACTGCTCAGTAACAGGCAGAGTAAGTGAATGGAACACATCCATTTACATACACTGCTCAGTAACAGGCAGAGTAAGTGAATGGAACACATCCATTTACATACACTGCTCAGTAACAGGCAGAGTAAGTGAATGGAACACATCTGTTTACATACACTGCTCAGTAACAGCCATAGTAAGTGAATGGAACACATCTGTTTACATACACTGCTCAGTAACAGGCAGAGTAAGTGAATGGAACACATCCAATTACATACACTGCTCAGTAACAGCCATAGTAAGTGAATGGAACACATCTGTTTACATACACTGCTCAGTAACAGGCAGAGTAAGTGAATGGAACACATCCGTTTACATACACTGCTCAGTAACAGGCAGAGTAAGTGAATTGAACACATCTGTTTACATACACTGCTGAGTAACAGCCATAGTAAGTGAATGGAAGACATCTGTTTACATACACTGCTCAGTAACAGGCAGAGTAAGTGAATGGAACACATCCATTTACATACACTGCTCAGTAACAGCCATAGTAAGTGAATGGAACACATCTGTTTACATACACTGCTCAGTAACAGGCAGAGTAAGTGAATGGAACACATCCATTTACATACACTGCTCAGTAACAGGCAGAGTAAGTGAATGGAACACATCCATTTACATACACTGCTCAGTAACAGGCAGAGTAAGTGAATGGAACACATCCGTTTACATGCACTGCTCAGTAACAGGCATAGTAAGATAATGGAACAAATCCGTTTACATACACTGTTTAGTAAGAGTCAGAGAAAGTGAATGGAGCACATCCATTTACATACACTGCTCAGTAACAGGCAGAGTAAGTGAATGGAACACATCTGTTTACATACACTGCTCAGTAACAGGCAGAGTAAGTGAATGGAACACATCCATTTACATACACTGCTCAGTAACAGGCAGAGTAAGTGAATGGAACACATCCATTTACATACACTGCTCAGTAACAGGCAGAGTAAGTGAATGGAACACATCCATTTACATACACTGCTCAGTAACAGGCAGAGTAAGTGAATGGAACACATCCGTTTACATACACTGCTCAGTAACAGCCATAGTAAGTGAATGGAACACATCCATTTACATACACTGCTCAGTAACAGGCAGAGTAAGTGAATGGAACACATCTGTTTACATACACTGCTCAGTAACAGGCAGAGTAAGTGAATGGAACACATCCGTTTACATACACTGCTCAGTAACAGGCAGAGTAAGTGAATGGAACACATCCATTTACATACACTGCTCAGTAACAGGCAGAGTAAGTGAATGGAACACATCCATTTACATACACTGCTCAGTAACAGCCATAGTAAGTGAATGGAACACATCCATTTACATACACTGCTCAGTAACAGGCAGAGTAAGTGAATGGAACACATCCATTTACATACACTGCTCAGTAACAGGCAGAGTAAGTGAATGGAACACATCTGTTTACATACACTGCTCAGTAACAGCCATAGTAAGTGAATGGAACACATCCGTTTACATACACTGCTCAGTAACAGGCAGAGTAAGTGAATGGAACACATCCATTTACATACACTGCTCAGTAACAGGCAGAGTAAGTGAATGGAACACATCCATTTACATACACTGCTCAGTAACAGCCATAGTAAGTGAATGGAACACATCTGTTTACATACACTGCTCAGTAACAGGCAGAGTAAGTGAATGGAACACATCCATTTACATACACTGCTCAGTAACAGGCAGAGTAAGTGAATGGAACACATCTGTTTACATACACTGCTCAGTAACAGCAGAGAAAGTGAATGGAACACATCTATTTACATACACTGCTCAGTAACAGGCAGAGTAAGTGAATGGAACACATCCGTTTACATACACTGCTCAGTAACAGGCAGAGTAAGTGAATGGAACACATCCATTTACATACACTGCTCAGTAACAGCCATAGTAAGTGAATGGAACACATCCATTTACATACACTGCTCAGTAACAGGCAGAGTAAGTGAATGGAACACATCCATTTACATACACTGCTCAGTAACAGGCAGAGTAAGTGAATGGAACACATCCATTTACATACACTGCTCAGTAACAGCCAGAGTAAGTGAATGGAACACATCTGTTTACATACACTGCTCAGTAACAGCCATAGTAAGTGAATGGAACACATCCATTTACATACACTGCTCAGTAACAGGCAGAGTAAGTGAATGGAACACATCTGTTTACATACACTGCTCAGTAACAGGCAGAGTAAGTGAATGGAACACATCCATTTACATACACTGCTCAGTAACAGCCATAGTAAGTGAATGGAACACATCCGTTTACATACACTGCTCAGTAACAGGCATAAGTGAATGGAACACATCCGTTTACATACACTGCTCAGTAACAGGCAGAGTAAGTGAATGGAACACATCCATTTACATACACTGCTCAGTAACAGCCATAGTAAGTGAATGGAACACATCTGTTTACATACACTGCTCAGTAACAGGCAGAGTAAGTGAATGGAACACATCCGTTTACATACACTGCTCAGTAACAGGCAGAGTAAGTGAATGGAACACATCCATTTACATACACTGCTCAGTAACAGGCAGAGTAAGTGAATGGAACACATCTGTTTACATACACTGCTCAGTAACAGCCATAGTAAGTGAATGGAACACATCCATTTACATACACTGCTCAGTAACAGGCATAGTAAGTGAATGGAACACATCCATTTACATACACTGCTCAGTAACAGGCAGAGTAAGTGAATGGAACACATCCATTTACATACACTGCTCAGTAACAGGCAGAGTAAGTGAATGGAACACATCCATTTACATACACTGCTCAGTAACAGCCATAGTAAGTGAATGGAACACATCCGTTTACATACACTGCTCAGTAACAGGCAGAGTAAGTGAATGGAACACATCCATTTACATACACTGCTCAGTAACAGGCAGAGTAAGTGAATGGAACACATCCATTTACATACACTGCTCAGTAACAGGCAGAGTAAGTGAATGGAACACATCCATTTACATACACTGCTCAGTAACAGCCAGAGTAAGTGAATGGAACACATCTGTTTACATACACTGCTCAGTAACAGGCAGAGTAAGTGAATGGAACACATCTGTTTACATACACTGCTCAGTAACAGCCATAGTAAGTGAATGGAACACATCCATTTACATACACTGCTCAGTAACAGGCAGAGTAAGTGAATGGAACACATCCGTTTACATACACTGCTCAGTAACAGGCAGAGTAAGTGAATGGAACACATCCGTTTACATACACTGCTCAGTAACAGGCAGAGTAAGTGAATGGAACACATCCATTTACATACACTGCTCAGTAACAGCCATAGTAAGTGAATGGAACACATCTGTTTACATACACTGCTCAGTAACAGCCATAGTAAGTGAATGGAACACATCCGTTTACATACACTGCTCAGTAACAGGCAGAGTAAGTGAATGGAACACATCCATTTACATACACTGCTCAGTAACAGGCAGAGTAAGTGAATGGAACACATCCGTTTACATACACTGCTCAGTAACAGCCATAGTAAGTGAATGGAACACATCCGTTTACATACACTGCTCAGTAACAGGCAGAGTAAGTGAATGGAACACATCCATTTACATACACTGCTCAGTAACAGGCAGAGTAAGTGAATGGAACACATCTGTTTACATACACTGCTCAGTAACAGGCAGAGTAAGTGAATGGAACACATCCATTTACATACACTGCTCAGTAACAGGCAGAGTAAGTGAATGGAACACATCTGTTTACATACACTGCTCAGTAACAGGCAGAGTAAGTGAATGGAACACATCCGTTTACATACACTGCTCAGTAACAGGCAGAGTAAGTGAATGGAACACATCCATTTACATACACTGCTCAGTAACAGGCAGAGTAAGTGAATGGAACACATCCATTTACATACACTGCTCAGTAACAGGCAGAGTAAGTGAATGGAACACATCTGTTTACATACACTGCTCAGTAACAGGCAGAGTAAGTGAATGGAACACATCCGTTTACATACACTGCTCAGTAACAGGCAGAGTAAGTGAATGGAACACATCTGTTTACATACACTGCTCAGTAACAGCCATAGTGAATGGAACACATCCACTTAAGTACTTTGCTCAGTAACAGGCAGAGTAATGAATGGAACACATTACTTTACATACACTGCTCAGTAACAGGCAGAGTAAGTGAATGGAACACATCTGTTTACATACACTGCTCAGTAACAGGCAGAGTAAGTGAATGGAACACATCCATTTACATACACTGCTCAGTAACAGCCATAGTAAGTGAATGGAACACATCCGTTTACATACACTGCTCAGTAACAGGCAGAGTAAGTGAATGGAACACATCCATTTACATACACTGCTCAGTAACAGGCATAGTAAGTGAATGGAACACATCCATTTACATACACTGCTCAGTAACAGGCAGAGTAAGTGAATGGAACACATCTGTTTACATACACTGCTCAGTAACAGGCAGAGTAAGTGAATGGAACACATCTGTTTACATACACTGCTCAGTAACAGGCAGAGTAAGTGAATGGAACACATCCATTTACATACACTGCTCAGTAACAGCCATAGTAAGTGAATGGAACACATCCATTTACATACACTGCTCAGTAACAGGCAGAGTAAGTGAATGGAACACATCCATTTACATACACTGCTCAGTAACAGGCAGAGTAAGTGAATGGAACACATCCGTTTACATACACTGCTCAGTAACAGCCATAGTAAGTGAATGGAACACATCTGTTTACATACACTGCTCAGTAACAGGCAGAGTAAGTGAATGGAACACATCCATTTACATACACTGCTCAGTAACAGGCAGAGTAAGTGAATGGAACACATCTGTTTACATACACTGCTCAGTAACAGGCATAGTAAGTGAATGGAACACATCCGTTTACATACACTGCTCAGTAACAGGCAGAGTAAGTGAATGGAACACATCTGTTTACATACACTGCTCAGTAACAGGCAGAGTAAGTGAATGGAACACATCCGTTTACATACACTGCTCAGTAACAGGCAGAGTAAGTGAATGGAACACATCTGTTTACATACACTGCTCAGTAACAGGCAGAGTAAGTGAATGGAACACATCCATTTACATACACTGCTCAGTAACAGGCAGAGTAAGTGAATGGAACACATCCATTTACATACACTGCTCAGTAACAGGCAGAGTAAGTGAATGGAACACATCTGTTTACATACACTGCTCAGTAACAGGCAGAGTAAGTGAATGGAACACATCCGTTTACATACACTGCTCAGTAACAGGCAGAGTAAGTGAATGGAACACATCCGTTTACATACACTGCTCAGTAACAGGCAGAGTAAGTGAATGGAACACATCCATTTACATACACTGCTCAGTAACAGGCAGAGTAAGTGAATGGAACACATCTGTTTACATACACTGCTCAGTAATAGCCAGAGTAAGTGAATGGAACACAACCATTTACATACACTGCTCAGTAACAGGCAGAGTAAGTGAATGGAACACATCTATTTACATACACTGCTCAGTAACAGGCAGAGTAAGTGAATGGAACACATCCATTTACATACACTGCTCAGTAACAGGCAGAGTAAGTGAATGGAACACATCCATTTACATACACTGCTCAGTAACAGGCAGAGTAAGTGAATGGAACACATCCATTTACATACACTGCTCAGTAACAGGCAGAGTAAGTGAATGGAACACATCTGTTTACATACACTGCTCAGTAACAGGCAGAGTAAGTGAATGGAACACATCTGTTTACATACACTGCTCAGTAACAGGCAGAGTAAGTGAATGGAACACATCTGTTTACATACACTGCTCAGTAACAGGCATAGTAAGTGAATGGAACACATCCATTTACATACACTGCTCAGTAACAGGCAGAGTAAGTGAATGGAACACATCTGTTTACATACACTGCTCAGTAACAGGCAGAGTAAGTGAATGGAACACATCTGTTTACATACACTGCTCAGTAACAGGCAGAGTAAGTGAATGGAAGACATCCGTTTACATACACTGCTCAGTAACAGGCAGACTAAGTGAATGGAACACAGAGTTTACATAGAGTGCTCAGTGACAGGCAGAGTAAGTGAATGGAACACATTTGTTTATATACACTGCTCAGTAACACGCATAGTAAGTGAATGGAACACATCTGTTTACATACACTGCTCAGTAACAGCCATAGTAAGTGAATGGAACACATCCATTTACATACACTGCTCAGTAACAGGCAGAGTAAGTGAATGGAACACATCTGTTTACATACACTGCTCAGTAACAGGCAGAGTAAGTGAATGGAACACATCTGTTTACATGCACTGCTCAGTAACAGGCATAGTAAGTGAATGGAACACATCTGTTTACATACACTGCTCAGTAACAGCCATAGTAAGTGAATGGAACACATCCATTTACATACACTGCTCAGTAACAGGCAGAGTAAGTGAATGGAACACATCCATTTTCAAACACTGCTGAGTCCTGATGGAGAGATTAAAAGTCAGCAAGCAATGGAGCATAGTAGTGCTGAAACTGAATTCATCCTCAAGTCTTTGTGAGTACCTTCACGAGGTGGACCCTGTTTTATACAAAATCTCACCAAGGTGACACTGATATCTAGACTGTATTTATGTAGCATATATCATGGACAGAAGTAAATCAAAAATTAAAAAAAAGATAGCTGGGTGCACTAGACCCAGGATAAAAAAGTTTCCAATCCTGGTAGGTGCACTGGTGCCAGGACTGGAAAAAATGACAGTCTAGAATCCTCCAAATACAGAAACAATCCTACAATGGGGCCAGATCAGGCTCAGGGGGTGGATGGCCCCCCTGTTGTAGAATGAAGCAGTAGTCCACAAAAACGACAAAAATTGATTGGCCAAAGAAGAGCCAAAAAGATGACAGAGTGGACTATTGAGGATAAGAAAGAAATTATGTATTGTTAGTATTATATAAAAAGCCCAGAATTTCCAGACACAAGATATACAAAATGATTAAGAGAGAAATTAGAGGAAAAAAATACTTCTGCAGGAAAAACTGTCACAAGTTTCAAATAAAAATTTGCTTTCATTAATACAACAGATTTACGAAAAACAGTATATAGATCAAGAAACTTTTATCTCTTTGGAAAAAGAAGCCACTGAGGAAGTGCGGAAATATAAACAACAAAACCTAGAGATATTTGAAAAATATAAAAAAGAAATATGGATATGGGAAAGGAAGAGAGATTTGATATGGTGCAATATTTATGCAAAGGAGAAAGACAAGTTAACTAATATAGAGAGGGCATTCTCAAAGATATTCAAAGAAAAATACAGGCAAAGGCATCCAGATATGGAAAATTTCACAATAAAAAGACTAAAAACACAAAGATTCAATGTAGAAAAGATGATTAGTAAAGCAGAAGTTAAAGAAATAGAAGTTGAAGTTATGGAGTGCCTGCGAAGTGAAGGATTTAATGTAGAAGGTCTAAAACAGATTACATTACAGCAGGATGGAGTGAGTCCTCAGAATAAGAAAAAGCAAGATCAGGAGACGTGAAGAAGAAATATGGACAGGGGAAAGGAAAAGGGATTTAATATGGTGTAATATTTGTGCAAAGGAGAAAGTAAAACTAATACAAAAAGAGCAGCACCAAAGATATTTGAAGAAAAATATAGACAAAGAAATCCGGATATGGAAAAGTTTACAATGCAAAAAAATAAGAAGACTTAGAGGAAAAGTAGAAAACGAGATTCATAACGGAGAAGTCAAAGAAATAGAAATAGAGGTAATGGAACAGCTGCAAAGAGAAGGATTCAGTGTAGAAAATCAAATGCAGAAAGCACCACAACAGGATAGAGCAATGGATAGCCAAATTAAGGGGAAACCAATGGAACACAAAGTAACAGGTCAGGTGTCATATCAAGATATTTTGGAGCCTTCCACAGGAAACCAGTATAAAAGTTCACTTGAAGCTAGACAGGAAGGAAAGGAACAGGAAACTGTGGAAACTCTGATACAGTCATTGCTAAGGAGTGATAGGCCAGTGAGTTCCTATATGACAGAACAACAGATGACACAGGATGAAACTGAAGAAAATGTGCCACAAGATGTTGTAGAACTTTCTATAGAATGCCCGCAGGAAATGGAAAACAAGGGATGTGCCCTCAGTATGGAAGAAAAGGAGTTAAGAGAAGAGTTGCTTGATTTAATAGACAAAGACTGATATATCAAGATCAATGAGAGAAATTGAGTGCATAAGGTTAATAAAACCCCAAAAGTCAGAAGCTTGATAAAACAAATGAACACAGTAATTAGGACTGTCCATAGAGATCCATGCGATATAGCAGAAGTAAACAGAATATATTAATGTGCTGCTAAATTAATAACTGATAAAATTCTACCACAGGAACATAGGGCAGCAAGAGAAAAGAGGGGGTGAAAGCAAATACCATCATGGAAATATTGAATAGAGAAAATTATAAAGCAGCTAAAACAAGAAGTGCCATTGTTAGAAGATTATAGAAGAGGGAACAGATCAACAAAAGTATTAAGAAAGATAGATGTGATAAAAGCAATGCATAGTATTAGAAAAGACCAGGATCTATTATGCACTTTTGGAGATAACAAACTAAAAATTTCAAAACAGGCAGAAAGACTCAGAAGATACAAAGACAAATATAAGGAAAAAGTACAAAATAAGCAATTCTGCTGATGACCCAAAAAAGTTTTGTAGAGAATTGGGAAATAAGGTAAAAGGAATTGATAGACTGCTGAAGAAAGAAGAAGTAGATACATTTAGGAGAAGTATCTATGAAGATCCTGTGGCACATAACAAAGATGTTAAATGGATAGAAGTAAAAGAAAGAATAAGAAGTTTAAAGGTACAGGATAGGAAATGAAATGAAATAACAGCCAGAGAGATTGAAACAAAGTTGAGAAAAGCCTCTAATTGGAAAACCCCAGGGCCAGATGCAGAACCTAACTTTTTGCTTAAAGTATTAACTTCTTTACACGAGAACTTAGCCATGAGTAAGAACTATTTATATGCACACCCCGAACAGACATTGCACTGGTTAACAACAGCAAAAGCAATGCTCTTACTTAAGAGTGAACCTGCAAGCTACCCTAAAAATTATAGACCAATAACTTGTCTTCCAACAATGTAAAAACTATACATGGGGATTGCGCCAACAGAGTTTATAGTCATTTAGAAGAAAACTCAATTATGGCAGTAGAACAAAAGGGCAATAAAAAAAGTCATATGGAACAAAGGATCATTTGTTGTTAAATAAAGTTATAGTGGAGAACTGTAAGAAAGAGAAGAATCCAAGTATGACATGGATTGACTATAAAAAAGCATTTGATAGTATCCTACATTCATGGATAAAAGAGTTCTTAAAAATGTATAAGGTACATCCTACACTGATTGATTACATTACAGTAATCATGAAACAGTGGCAGACCACTTTGCAATTAAGCCATGATAAAGGACAGATTATTATCCCAGGGATAAAAATCCAAAGGGGGATATTCCAGGGTGACTCCCTGTCACCATTGCTATTTTGCATTGCCATTAATCCATTAAGCTGTTTACTTAACAGCTTAGGTCATGGCTACAATTTGGCTTCTAGAAAACAACAAAGTCTAGTGACTTCTCATCTTCTCTTTGTTGATGATTTAAAACTGTATAGCTCATCAAATGAAGAACTGAAAGCACAGCTGCAGGTTGTCAAAACTTTTTCAGATGATATTGGAATATCATTTGGTCTTGATAAATGTGCAAATGCAACCTTTAAGAAAGGAAAATTGCAGCACCAGGAAAACATCAGTTTGAACAAGAATGTGATATAAAAGAACTTGAGCAAGAGGGGGTGTATAAACACTTGGGAACTGCAACCTGGGATCAGCAATAAAACATGAACAAATGTGAACAAAGCTTAGTAAGGAGTACTTTAGAAGACTTAAATTAATCCTGAAAACAGCATTGACACCTGGGAACAGGTTCCAAACTATAAATCAATTTGCTCTTCCTGTCCTAACTTATAGTTTTGGAGTGATTGACTGGCCCCAAAAAGTGTTGGATAGATTGGATATTAAAACAAGAAGGATGCTTCATGCTCACCAAATGATTTATAAAAATCAGTGTATACCGAGATTATATATTCCCCGTTCTGAAGGATGGATGGGCCTCCTTGAAATTGATTACATATATAGATCTGCAATTGTGGGACTCCACACATATCTGTTGACCTCACAAGATCCAAATGTGGTGAAAGTTTTGAAACATGAGGAGAATAAATCTAAGATGACATCTGTGCTTAATTTAGCAGAAGCATATCGACGTCAAGCAGGAATGGAAATCAAACCAGAAGTGGATAAAAAACAGGCAGCAACTGAATGTGCTAAAAAACAAAATAAAGAATATAAGGTGAAGGACCAGGTGAGAAGGCAAGAAATGTGGAAAAAACATAAATATAGTTGCAAGTATAGAAAACATCTGGAAGAGCCTCATGTTGATCAAGAACAAATGCAGGAATGGTTAAGGAGAGGTGAATTTACATCAAGAAATGAAAAGTTAATATTGGCAGCCCAAGATAGTAGGCTATGTACACGCTGGTTTACTAAGTCCATTGAACATGTGAGAGAAACAGACATATGTAGGTTTTGTGGAACCAAATTGGAAACAGTCACACACCTTATTGCTAGTTGAGACTCTCTAATGGCAGAGGGACTGTATACTGAAAGGCATAATAATGTGGCGAGATTGTTACACTGGAGATTGTGCAAACATTATGGTACCAAAGTGGCTGAAAAACACTAGAAACATGCGCCACAGAGAGTCATAGAAAATGATGAAGTTACATCACAAGGGATCACCCAGTACCAACAGTCCAAAAGATAGATGCTAGAAAACTGGATATAGTGGTCCAAGAAAAGAAGACAAAAGTAGCATTGATCATTGAAATCGCCACACCTAGTGACTAAAGTGTCTTGCATACAGAAAGACACAAAGTCATAAAATACCTCGATCTGCAGAAACAAGAGCCATGTGGAAAAAAGATACCTAGAAAGTTCCAATAGTAGTAAGAGCAACTGGTCTTATAAAAAAGAATTTACAATCATATTTAGATATGTTAGCAATTCATGCAACACCATACGAATTGCAGAAGGATTCATTACTGGGCACATTGCGGGTGCTGCAAACAGCACTTTTGGCTGACATGAAAGAGTGAAACAGTGCCAATTTCATGAACTTTAATCGTGCTTTGACTTAGGAATGGGGTCCATTCCCGTCATGGTATTAGAAACTCAAAAAACTTGGAGAAATTAAACATGGCAGAAACTGAGTAACAGACAGAGTAAGTGAATGGAACACATCCGTTTACATATGCTGCTCAGTAACAGCCATAGTAAGTGAATGGAACACATCCGTTTACATATGCTGCTCAGTAACATTCAGAGTAAGTGAATGGAACACATCTGTTTACATACACTGCTCAGTAACAGGCAGAGGAAGTGAATGGAATACATTTGTTTACATAAATTGCTCAGTAACAGGCAGAGTAAGTGAATAGAACACATCCGTTTACATACACTGCTCAGTAACAGCCATAGTAAGTGAATGGAACATATCCGTTTACATACATTGCTCAGTGACAGGCAGAGTAAGTGAATGGAACACATCCGTTTACATACACTGCTCAGTAACAGGCATAGTAAGTGAATGGAACACGTCCATTTACATACACTGCTCAGTAACAGGCATAGTAAGTGAATGGAACAAACCCGTTTACATACACTGCTCAGTAACAGGCATAGTAAGTGAATGGAACACATCCGTTTACATACACTGCAACATATCTCTTTACATACACTGCTCAGTAACAGGCATAGTAAGTGAATGGAACATATCTGTTTACATACACTGCTCAGTAACAGGCATAGTAAGTGAATGGAACAAACCCGTTTACATACACTGCTCAGTAACAGGCATAGTAAGTGAATGGAACATATCTGTTTACATACACTGCTCAGTAACAGGCATAGTAAGTGAATGGAACATATCTGTTTACATACACTGCTCAATAACAGCGGGTGCTGCAAGCAGCACTTTTGGCTGACATGAAAGAGTGAAACAGTGCCAATTTCATGAACTTTAATCATGCTTTGACTTAGGAATGGGGTCCATTCCCGTTATGGTATTAGAAACCCAAAATACTTGGAGAAATTAAAAATGGCAGAAACTAACAGACAGAGTAAGTGAATGGGCCACATCCATTTACATATGCTGCTCAGTAACAGTCAGAGTAAGTGAATGGAACACATCTGTTTACATACACTGCTCAGTAACAGGCAGAGGAAGTGAATGGAATACATTTGTTTACATAAACTGCTCAGTAACAGGCAGAGTAAGTGAACAGAACACATCCGTTTACATACACTGCTGTGTAACAGCCATTGAAAGTGAATGGAACACATCCCTTTACATACATTGCTCAATAACAGGCAGAGTAAGTGAATGGAACAGATCCGTTTACATACACTGCTCAGTAACTGGCAGAGTAACTGAATGGAACAGATCCGTTTACATACAGTGCTCAGTAACAGGCAGAGTAAGTGAATGGAACACAGCCGTTTACATACACTGCTCAGTAACAGACAGAGTAAGTGAATGGAACACATCCGTTTACATACACTGCTTAGTAACAGGCAGAGTAAGTGAATGGAAAACATCCTTTTACATACACTGCTCAGTAACAGGCAGAGTAAGTGAATGGAATACATCTGTTTACATAGACTGCTCAATAACAGTCAGAGTAAGTGAATGGAACACATCCTTTTACATACACTGCTCAGTAACAGGCAGAGTAAGTGAATGGAATACATCCGTTTACATAGACTGCTCAATAACAGCCATAGTAATTTAATGGAACATATCCATTTACATACTCTGCTCAGTAACAGGCAGAGGAAGTGAATGGAACAAACCCGTTTACATACACTGCTCAGTAACAGGCATAGTAAGTTAATGGAACACATCCATTTACATACAGTACTCAGTAACATGCAGAGTAAGTGAATGGAACACATCCATTTACTTACACTGAAAAGATGCATCACCCCAGAGATAGTCAAACACTTTGCAGCATTTTACCAAATATATTTCATCTAAAGCTTTAATGTGAATTTCTACTAATTCAGGATCTATATAGTAAACAGATACGTGGGTTAACTTTAGTTTGTTCAATGGAAATACTTATGAAAGTGTTCTGAGTATTGACAGTTTGTCAAATGTGCATTATGTTGAATGCAGAGTTAGTTGATAATGGACTATGTCAATTGGCAGTAGTTTGTTTTTTGGAAGTAAATGTGGGATTTTGATATCAAAACTTCTGGATGTATCAAATGTTTTGGCATTAGAGTTTAGGAATGTGTGTGTGTGTGTGTGTGTGTGTGTGTGTGTGTGTGTGTGTGTGTGTGTGTGTGTGTGTGTGTGTGTGTGTGTGTGTGTGTGTGTGTGTATTATGGTTAGAGTGTTAGAGTTAGGGTTATGGAATTGTTCTTTGACCTTCCAAAATTTTGATCAGTTAACATAGATCCATATAACTACACACATACCCACACACACACACACACACACACACACACACACACACACACACACTTGTATGTATCTCTCTCTGTATATATATATATATATATATATATATATATATATATTATATTTAAATATATATATATATATATATATATATATATATATATATACAAATATATATATATATATATATATATATATATATATATATATATATATATATATATAGATAGATATGTAAACAAAATAAGGAAAAACTTTTTTTTTTTTGCATGCACATATACCTACCATACATCTCAACCTGAAATCATCAAAAATCTGGACAAAGGCCCATGAAAAGTAGGCACAACTGGCCAAAATTGAGACGCTGATTAACATAAATTTTGTGTACATAATCATGTAGCCTTGCCCATTCCAATGGAATTGTGGGATACCAACATGAAAACTGAAGTCACTAAATAATAATAAATAATGGCAGACATTTGAGTTTCAGACTTCATATCTCCCAGCAAATATATAATAATGCAAAATCTGTTATTCTAGCAACTATCTGAGTTTACAGGAGCAATATTAAAATCTGCCCTTCCCTGTTTCTGAGCCTTTGTCCCAGTCCCACCAATATTTTTGGCTTTGTTGCTTGCCCAGATTTCTTGCTTTGAAAGATTGAGAGGTATGAGTCACACACACACACACACACACACACACACACACACACACACACACACACACACACACACACAAGATATTACTACCCCAGAAACATCCTAATTCCCCAACAATAACTCATTTCTTTCATTAAAACCACTATATTATTTAGATAAGCAAACAAATAACATAAAATAAAATACAGACTATATTTCAATTCTCAGTCATTACAATATATGTGGCTGCTCCAGTAATAAATTACTTAGATATAACTAAAGCGAATATTACTGCTGGTGAATCCCTCTTCTCTAACTTTATCCCTAAAACACACTGCCTATCAATATCTGTACACTCCATATAAATACAGTGGACTAAAGTATAAATGACTTGACTAAAGCAAGTTCTACCAAGTTAGCCAACAGCCAATCAGTAGACTGGCAATGTATGTGCTTTCACATCATACCAACTCATTGTAACAACTTATACATTTAATTCATTTTTATATATTGTAATAGGAGATCTGCTACCTTTATATGTACGAAGAAAATACTGACACTTAATATTACATTGCAAATAACACTATAACATAATGATTACTACAAGTAAAATCAGTTAAAGCAGACCTCATTAATCACCTTGTGACTTACAGTTCTGTGGAACCAAAGAATGCTGTGTTGATTTTCCCTTGGGAATGTAAACAATCCAGGGATAGTCATATATAAAGCAGTGAGGATAGGAAGGAGGTCTGCATGATGACATCCTGCTGTGTGTGTGTGTCTGTGTGTGTGTGTGTGTGTGTGTGTGTGTGTGTGTGTGTGTGTGTGTGTGTGTGTGTGTGTGTGTGTGTGTGTGTGTGTATGACTGCTTCAATAAACATGCTGCGGAACTCTTCTGAACATAAACACTTGTTTTAACCCAAAAACAATCATTAACAATGCAAAACAGTGACACAGGTCACTTCTTATGAGATGTCTTAAAAAAGTTGCATCTTTGACAATATGATCACACCTTCTTTACACTTTTAAGTATCTTTACATGACATGTACAGTTACATTTAACAGTTTTTGTGAGTACAGCAGATCACTGAATGAGTAACAATTGAAGAGATTTTGAGAGCAGAGATTGAGAAACCAAAGTCAGACATTTTTTCGGACTTCCCGGTCAAAGAAGCTAATGACTATTGCCATGTTCTGTTGGACAATGTAACACAATATGAAAAACGGCTGTATAACCAAAAAAGGGCTAAATTGCAAAGGGATATTATGGATTTTAGATAAGGCAATATCTTTACTTGGCTTAGAGTGAATAGTCGCTCCAATACTTTGATACAACGCCAAGAGAATGTTATGAATGTTGATAATAATGTACATGTTACCACGCCAGAGTTTAGCGTTGTTAAGGATATGCCTATAGAAGTTTCCAATGGTTCAGCTGATAGAGTGAATGCATCTAATGAGGGAACATCAGTAGGGGTTATTGGTATGAATGATGTTACTACTATTGAGCCGCGGGAAGCTATTGACCATTTGGCTAACAGCAGCAGAGCCATCGCCTTGGATGGCCCTGTAGTTAGAAAGAAAACAGGAGTGACTGTTGGTTCGAGGGTTGCGAACACAACCTTGACCAGTGGGGACAATGTTTCTGTGAATAAGGTGTTTGATTTGAAACACCCTTTTCCGATAAGAACCCCACCAGGAGAAGGGAGGAGACGCTCAATGAGCAGAGGCAGAAGAGGAAGTTCTCCGGACCGCCCTCAAACATTGAATATCAAGGTACCAAACTGCCATATTGGAACTGAATCTTCTTTATTACCACATAAATCTGGGAAACAAAGAAATCGCTTAAGGTTCTTCTTATTGCTATATGTATATAAGCGGATAATTACCCACTATTTGATGTACATCTGAATCTATCATTAAGATACCCCAATTATCCACAATGACCCGTTCTATGAAAGATGTATTATTACCCAATGGTAATACCATAGAAAACTGGGTTCCCGATTCTGCTCCAGCTGCCTTAACAGGCCCATGGCTCGAAAAGTACGGTCTACCCTTGACCCCCTTAAACGTATCACCTGTTTACATACCTCATTAACCTCACCGGGTGAAGTACCCCCTGTCTACAAAAGAGATTTTCAGATTCTCCAATTCTCTCCGAAAGTCCCCATCCCGTGAGCAGAGACGCGAAAGTCTCAATGCTTGCCCCTTCACAATATTAGTGAAGACTCTGGGATTATGCATACTGTCTCTGAAGAGATAGGAATTGGTGTAACATGATTTTCTGTAGACATCAGTATAGAACATGTGCCCGGTCCTATGAACGGTGGTATCCAAATAATCAATGGAGGTTTCTGAAAACTGCATGGTAAATTTAAGAAAACCACCCGGATCATTCAGTTGTTCCTGGAATAGAAGCAGAGAGGCACCAGTTCCCTGCCATAGGAGAAAGAGGTCATCCACAAAACGCCTGTAAAAAATAATACAGGCGTTTTTAAGTATGGCCTCTCTCTCCCAGGCTAACATTACCAAATTGGCGTACGAGGTGCCTCTCTGCTTCTATTCCAGGAACAACTGAATGATCCGGGTGGTTTTCTTAAATTTACCATGCAGTTTTCAGAAACCTCCATTGATTATTTGGATACCACCGTTCATAGGACCGGGCACATGTTCTATACTGATGTCTACAGAAAATCATGTTACACCAATTCCTATCTCTTCAGAGACAGTATGCATAATCCCATGGTCTTCAGTAACATTGTGAAGGGGCAAGCATTGAGACTTTCGCGCCTCTGCTCACGGGATGAGGACTTTCGGAGAGAATTGGAGAATCTGAAAATCTCTTTTGTAGACAGGGGGTACTCACCCGTGGAGGTTAATGAAGTATGTGAACAGGTGGTACGTTTAAGGGGGTCAAGGGGTAGACCGTACTTTTCGAGCCATGGGCCTGTTAAGGCAGCTCGAGCAGAATTGGGAACCCAGTTTTCTATGGTATTACCATTGGGTAATAATACATCTTTCATAGAATGGGTCATTGTGGATAATTGGGGCATCTTAATGATAGATTCAGCTGTATGTCAAATAGTGGGTAATTATCCGCGATATACATATAGCAATAAGAAGAACCTTAAGCGATTACTTTGTTTCCCAGATTTATGTGGTAATAAAGAAGATTCAGTTCCAATATGGCAGTTTGGTACGAAAAAATGTGGCGGTTGTCCACAATGCCAGTACATAGATACGTCCAGGTTCTTCCGCAATTCAAATGATGGGAGACTGTGGGAAATCAGGAGCAGGTCTGATTGTAATACCAGGCACGTGATCTACGTTGCCTGTTGTCAGACCTGCTTCTGTTTTTATGTAGGCAAAACGAATAGGTCCCTCAGGGAGAGGATAAGGGATCATTTGTATGCATTTGGTAGAGGTGAAATGTACAGTGCCATTTCTAAGCATATGCTTAGACATGGTAGTGATCATAGATTTTTGTTTCAAGTATTGCAGGTCATCAGATGTGATGCACGGGGTGGAGACATGGTTAATTTAACTGAAGAAACGGAAATTAAATGGATTTTTCGGCTGGCAGCACATAGGGGTGTTGGTCTGAATGATCAAGTCCCCCTAAAACCTATTTTGAAAGCACGACCCTTGAGATAAAAGATTTTTATAAAAAATTTTTATATAGATTTTAATTTGAATTGTATTTGTTGTTTTAGTATGTGATTTAACAGTTACTATGGTACTGTTCTTTTAAGTGCTATATTAGTGACTAGGAAGTGATGTAAGTAATTGTGACGCTGTTTAATGTATTTAAATATTTTGGCTTGTTTTATAATTGTAACGTCTGAGGAAGAGAACTTGTTTCTTGAAAGCGCTAACGTTTATTAAATTTCTAACATTTCTACCGTTAATGCTGGTCTGTTGGATATTGCTATTTTATGTGATTTTTGATCTCTACTAAATAGACTGCATTGGTTTCTCCTCATTGGTTTGTTGGGACATATATCCATTGTAAATTTCGGTTTTGGGCTTAGAGAGTTGTATATATATATATATATATATATATATATATATATATATATATATATATATATATATATATATATATATATATATATCTAGATAGATATGTAAACAAAAAAAGGAAAAACTTTTTTTTTTTTGCATGCACATATACCTACCATACATCTCAACCTGAAATCATCAAAAATCTGGACAAAGGCCCATGAAAAGTAGGCACGACTGGCCAAAATTGAGATGCTGATTAACATAAATTTTGTGTACATAATCATGTAGCCCTGCCCATTCCAATGGAATTGTGGGATACCAACATGAAAACTGAAGTCACTAAATAATAATAAATAATGGCAGACATTTGAGTTTCAGACTTCATATCTCCCAGCAAATATATAATAATGCAAAATATGTTACTCTAGCAACTATCTGAGTTTACAGGAGCAATATTAAAATCTGCCCTTCCCTGTTTCTGGGCCTTTGTCCCAGTCCCACCATTATTTTTGGCTTTGTTGCTTGCCCAGATTTCTTGCTTTGAAAGATTGAGAGGTATGAGTCACACACACACACACACACACACACACACACACACACACACACACACACACACACACACACACACACACAAGATATTACTACCCCAGAAACATCCTAATTCCCCAACAATAACTCATTTCTTTCATTAAAACCACTATATTACTTAGATAAGCAAACAAATAACATAAAATAAAATACAGACTATATTTCAATTCTCAGTGATTACAATATATGTGGCTGCTCCAGTAATAAATTACTTAGATATAACTAAAGCGAATATTACTGCTGGTGAATCCCTCTTCTCTAACTTTTTCCCTAAAACACACTGCCTATCAGTATCTGTACACTCCATATAAATACAGTGGACTAAAGTATAAATTACTTGACTAAAGCAAGTTCTACCAAGTTAGCCAACAGCCAATCAGTAGACTGGCAATGTATGTGCTTTCACATCATACCAACTCATTGTAACAACTTATACATTTAATTCATTTTTATATATTGTAATAGGAGATCTGCTACCTTTATATGTACGAAGAAAATACTGACACTTAATATTACATTGCAAATAACACTATAACATAATGATTACTACAAGTAAAATCAGTTAAAGCAGATCTCATTAATCACCTTGCGACTTACAGTTCTGTGGAACCAAAGAATGCTGTGTTGATTTTCCCTTGGGAATGTAAACAATCCAGGGATAGTCATATATAAAGCAGTGAGGATAGGAAGGAGGTCTGCATGATGACATCCTGCTGTGTGTGTGTGTCTGTGTGTGTGTGTGTGTGTGTGTGTCTGTGTATGTGTGTGTGTGTGTGTGTGTGTGTGTGTGTGTGTATGACTGCTTCAGTAAACATGCTGCGGAACTCTTCTGAACATAAACACTTGTTTTAACCCAAAAACAATCATTAACAATGCAAAACAGTGACACAGGTCACTTCTTATGAGATGTCTTAAAAAAGTTGCATCTTTGACAATATGATCACACGTTCTTTACACTTTTAAGTATCTTCACATGACATGTACAGTTACATTTACCAGTTTTTGTGAGTACAGCAGATCACCGAATGAGTAACAAGTGTCATATAAAACAACCACTCTCCACACCACATCGCTTATACTAGTAGCAGTACGCTATTATTTTTATCAGAAGCCGCAAGTTGTACAACACACATTTAATACAAATCCTCCAATTCTGATTCACCGTCTGAAGGAATCAAACATATTTTTAATCTCAAACAAAAGTCTACCAGCTTACACTGACTGGTCCGGAGTAATGCAGCTTAACAGAACTAATAGCTTTGCGCATGACGAGAACACAAACTTCATGAGTTGCTTACTTTAAAATTCATTTGTAGATTACAATTGCACTGTGTGTCTACAGCCTAATTAGGGCAGTAAATATTTTAGGAAGATTTTGCTTGCTGACAGTTTGCAATTTTTATGCTTGTTTTGTGCTTGTCTAATATTCGTGGTGGCATGAGGAAGTTGAATAGAGGAAAAGAAGAAGTCGAGCTGACAGGGCTTCCTTTTCTACTGTGTTAGCACTTCACTTGTGTAGGACATCATTTTACTTTTGAAATGAGATGTTCTGGACTTCCAGAGCAACTTGAGTTGAGCTCTCAACGTTTTTATTGAAGCCTGTTGTGGGTGTTTGTCTTTGGCGGTTTAGTTAACTTAATCTTATGCTGTCCTTGTCCTATAAATATGGAGTTCCAGTCCCTCAGTCATCTTATGCTTGGTATACTGTAATTGCTGATCTAGCTTTGGAAATTGTAGGTTTATTTGCTATGCTACATGAGATGCATTAGTAAAGAACAAAGCATGTGAATTTGATAAAGAGATTGCCAAAAATGTGATTATGTAATTTTTGCACATAATAGAGCCTTTCATTTTTTTTAGGTTAGCAAGACCCCCACATCATTACAATTGCTTACTGCTTAGACAGGAGTTGGGAGGATGGCCTAATGGTTAAGGTGTTTGACTTATAAACACAAGGTGCAGGGTTTAAATCTCGCAGGAGATAATTGGCTAGGCTTAAAATGGCTCACTAAGGGCAATTAGCCTAGTACTAATCTATGAACCTATTTCAAATACACCAATGTCCTCAGCTGTTGTTTCCAAACTTTCCCAGCAGGTGTTGGTTATTTCTAAATCACAGACAAGAATGATATTACCTAATATTTAACATGGTAAGAGCTTTTGGCACCGACTGCAGCAAAAATCACTTGTCTTGGACAACGCTAAAATTATGTCACCTGACTCACTACTATAACCATTATTTTAAGTCAAAATAATACATAAGGCAATTTCGGAAGCAAGAGTTTCAGTTGGCGGTAAATACAGTTTCAGTTGGTAAATACTTGTCTAAAAGTCTCAAGAATCCAAGCACATGCTGCCTGTCAAGAATGGGAAATTATCTGCCCTGCCTGTTCTCTTCAAAAATTCCACAAAATGATAAAGTGCAGTAATGGGGACAGCTAGTTGGCACTCAAACATGTGCGTATTTGATGATCTCTTACTTGGCCAAGGCAACAGTTGCTCCCTATCTAAAGAAACTACCTTTCCACCATGCTTACTTAAATATTGAGGAAGAAACACCCAGCTACATGCTGACCTTGTCACTGCTGCTTCTGCTCTCATATCTCTGCCCGAATTCAACTTTCTCCAGACCATCTTCCAGTCTCCCAGCATCTGACAGGCAGTCAGGCACTGCCTCACGAAGCTGAGGTCATCACCTAGCACCTACATGTTGATGGTGATGTGTGATGACATCAATCAGAGATTAAAATTGTAAAAAAAAAAAAAAAAAAAATGGGAATTGAAGGGGCCCCTCAGAAATTCATGGCACCCCAATATTTTGACCTCAAAACTGGTAAATACAAAGGAATTCGGCATGCTTGAGAAGTATGATGCATACTTAACATACAATTGTTACAGTTGCTGACTATTTCAAGTGAGGCAAACAACATTACAAGAAAGTAGAAATAATCTGATCTTATTGAGAATTAAAGGCCACATGTACTCTCAGACAACTGACAATGAGTATGATTTCAAATCTATGTACTGCAGAGTATGAAAGTATGGCAGCTGAAAAGACAAGATGCCATGTGACTCTAATGACCCAGCAGTACAGGACTAGTGGTGTCTGTTCATTTCACTTTTCAACATTGCTATTTCCTTCTTGACAGCATTTGCTCTTTCACCAAAATTAATACTATACAAAAAACTAATAATACAAACTGAAAAGGCTCATACTGTATTGTACAGCACTACAGAGAGATATTACAAAAATCCATTTGCTGTATATGCATTAATAAAAAGTTGAAATTTTCTCTAATATTTATTACTTATTCTGTTGTACACAGCTATTATAATACACTCATATTACATTTTCTTTCCATGGAATAAACATGATATGTGACGCATTTCACTGAACACAATTAGCAAGTATAAAACTGGCTATAAACCAGATGTCTTATTTCTTTGCAGTACGAGACATATGTTGAATAGAATCAATTTTGTTAATGTACTTGAACAGATATGGGGTTTTAAAATATTCATAGCACAAAATTGTTTTAGCATTATACAATAGCAAGATCATAATGGCCTATGCAGTACTGTAACAAAATAGCTTCCATTTTAATGTTACAGAGGATAACATAACGCAGAAATGGCAACTAGTACATAGCTTGTAAGCAAGGTTAAGGCAGGACATACAAATGTTATGCTACATGAGTTTTCAATCCTTATTCCAATTTATTAAGCAGGAAAAAAGAAGTGCTTGCACAAAGTCCATTATTTATTTTACCATGTCAGTATGCTAATCTGTTTATTGTTTTCTCATTCATAAACTTGAATATAATCTACAACAGACAGAGGAAATTGGCACTGCCGAAATTTCTCAAAGTTTTGTCATACAATTAACATAGTATCTTTACTGCGTTTCTGAGTTGCTGACATCTCAGACAGATAGAAGCTTGATTAATCAACTTTTCTGCAGGATGGTACCTCAGAAAGTGTGACTCCCTTCCTTATGTTGCTCTACAGTTCCCTTATTAGATCACAATCTTGAGTGTCTTGGTAATGGACTAGAACCCATAGATTTGATCTTCTGGTAACAAAGTAGAATGCACATTTTAGTGAGTCCCTGACACTACATTTATCTAAGTAAGTAAGTATGTATGAACAGATTGCACACATTTCTTATAGTATGCACTAAGTTTATTGTAATATATTTGCAATTTATAAGATGGGAAATAAACAGAGTAACAAAGGTTTGTGCAAAAAGCAGACACCCCTCAACACAAAGACAAACAGACACACAGACACACACACACACACACACGCACACACACACACACACACACACACACACACACACACACACACACACACACACACACACACACACACACGCACACACACACACACACACACCACACATGCACTGTGGTTAATGATCGCTACAGCACTGCATCATTGTGGAGATGCAGAGGCTCTTACAGTCACACAGAAAACTACATGACGCATAAATTACAAGTTACTCCAGAAAAGATGTATACTGACTGCATGGTCTAAAACAAGAGCTGTAGTGAACTTTGGTGCAAATCATATATAAATGGTGATGTTACAAAGTGTTAATGTTGTTGGCAACACATCTAACTACTATTTAATGGTGCTTTGATAACACTGAAAAATCATACAGTAGTAGAATGTGCTAAATAGTCAGGTGCCTCATATAGCATGGGAGCACCTCTGTTTGTACAGGTATTGTGAAACCTTCTGCTTACAGAACATGTATTATGTATACCTGCTGCTGCTGTCTAACACTGTAAGGCATTGCTTATGCTTATATGTACCACCTCACCTAACTGCTACCTCTCGTTCATGCCTTTGAGGATCGATTGGCACTGGTGTTGGCTGCCTGGCATACTTTTATGATGCAATGCATGGTAATGTGGTGCCAGAAGGAGACAGGGAGGATAGGGACTTCTTTTTTGTAAGAAAGCACATGCTGTCATCTGTTAAAAAGGGCTTTATGATAGAGCAAGACCAACATCTTTAGGAATTTCCTTAGTGCCTGCTCCTATCCCACTAATACTATGCCTTTCTGATCTGCATAACACATGATCATACCATTTCTTACCTGCTGTATGGTACCATGAGAAGCAAATGATATACATCATTATGCATATTTATGCATCATGTCAAAAGTGTTGTTATGCTATGCCTTTCGTGCTGTGATTAACTTGTTAAAGTGGTTAACGTTATGTTATACTTCTCCATGAGTTAGGTTAGAGGTTAAGTTGAATTATTCCTGCTGCAGGATTCTTTATGAGTATCTTTATGAGTAAGTTTCTTAATTTGCTGTATAGATAATAGCAATTGGTATCATGTTCTAGCTTTAGATTCACTGAATTTGTGGGGAATATGATTCCCTATTTGTGACTGTGAATCTCCCCAAAAATACCATTAGGACTGTTTTTTCTGAAGTTTGACAGCTGAAGACATTCCTTGCAAGGTACCACATTGCTTAAAATGTATTTATCTGATATATGCTTCAGATGGGAATGACTAATTTGTAAAAAAATAAAATATTTTCTTGACTATATTTGGAGAAAAAAATTAGATGTTTTGAACACTGAAGATATTACTCATATTTCTTAATTATTATATATTCATTGTTAGTCTGCTAATGTGCTAGGCTTCTGTATTCTGATACTTGCTAAAGCACTTCATCGTCCAGAACACCCACTTGTTAGCAGTTAAGGGAACATGGCAAAAGAACTAGTCTTACAGTAACAGACTGTCTGTGAACCCATCCATCCATCCATCCATCCATCCATCCATCCATCCATCCATCCATCCATCCATCCATCCATCCATACCACCTTTTCCCATTTTGCACATGGGGTTGGGGTGTGACTTCAACAGTGACAATCATTTAGAACCAAGACTTACACTGCCCAGTAGGTAGCACTGCAATGGGTGTTCTTCCACACCGCACAATTGCATCCACACTCACTCCTATGGACAGTTTAGAGTGACCAATCCACCTACTATATGTCTTTGGGGTGTGGGAGGAAACCAGAGCACCTAGAGGAAACCCATGCAAAAACAAGGAGGATGAACATAGTATAACAACTATTTTGCCACATTTCTCCTTTGGTGGAGTCTGACTGAGTTAAGTTTTTTAATAACATGATCCATATGGCAACACATTTACCATATTTCAGTCTTTCTACATAATTATTACCCAGGAGTTAAACAACACTAGATAATGGATTGTAAGTTATCAACTTTAAGCATTTTAACTCCATACTATCTACAGATATCTCTTTAAAAAAAATTATTTATTTGATAATGGATTAGGTCATTAAAAAAAAAAATATATATATATATATATATATATATATATATATATATATATGTAAAATTAAGCAATATGTTTAAAATGTCAGTCTTGATAATTGTTCATTAATGTATAAGAAGATACAATTCATGCCTTTAATAAATTATTGTCTAATGATACAAACATACATCATATTTTCCTTATTTACACTGAAAATGGCCTAGAGTAATTCCAGTTTTACAAGAGGTACATGTGCAAATCTAGGCAGCTAAACAAGAACCAAATCAAACAAAGCTAAAGACTAAGACAAAGGTAGCACATTTTCTATCTCATTTCAATATCTGCTTTGGTATCAGCTAGTTCTAATGATAGCCCAATATTACCTTGTATTTTCCTTACATTTCCTTAAATTGATTTTTTTTTCTGTTCATACGTCCTTGTATTTGCCATCCAGCATTTTTAGAAGACATGCCTCAAGATTCAAAAACAATGTGGACATACTTACGAGCACTCTTCTGTGTAACATGCATGTACCACGAGCAATGATATGCATTATGAATGAATAAAGCTAGGTAAGAGTGTGTGATGAACAGCTCGTTATGTATCCTGACTGTGGCCACAGTAGGGACTTGCAAAGACCATGAGTGAGTCTGGTATGGTTGCAGGGAAGTACAAGCACTAGCAGTGCTCATCTTTTGAGCATGTGCACTGAGTATGCTAAGGCACAATCGTGTTTCCACAGTCACTGAAAGAGAAAGCAAGGTGTGCGCCAGCAATGTAGGGTCATGAGGCATATGTGACAATCTAGCTTTGATGCAGTGATATGTATGTATACATGGACTGAATATATGGAAAGTAGTAAGAGGGGTAAGATGAAGATAATGAAGATAGGAGTATACAGCAGGTAGTAGGGCCACACAAACATATAACATTGACAAGACGTGAGGTGCTGATATAATCAGGCATGAGGAATACAATGGATAAGGAGCATTACACATGCAGATATGTGTCAACTAGCTGAGGAAAAAAAACATAAAACAACACATAATGCTATCTTGAGGGGACTTAGCAACCCACGGCATTCCCCACTTACAGTGGGCAAAGCACTTTATTCACAAGCTGTGCTGCACAAGTTACACTAAAAAGGCATCCATGAAGCACATAGCAGTTGATTATTGCATAGAGACAAAATGCATACAACCCAGAGGGGATGTGAATCAACAAGCTCCCCCACTTATATTGTGGAAAGAACTTCATTTACATCCTGATCTACAGAAGCAGTCACAGCAAAGACATCAGTGAAGCACATAACAGTTAATTGTTACACAGCTGCAGAATGAAAGAAACAAACAATCCTGAGGAGATTTGAACCTGCAGTCCTCCTGTCTTACACTGTACAAAGCACTGCATTTACAGGCTGATCGACAGTAGCAGTAGTGCAAACACACGGCTGCCAGTTTTATCCTTTGTCATATGTGCACACTGCCATGTAGTGACGCTTAGATGACTTGCATGACAAATGCCAGATGACGCCGGTATAGACAGTGAATGATAGTGGTTGTGCTTAGTTTCTATAAAACTAGTGCCGGTTCCTGCGGATTGTACTGTGGCATCAGTGGTGCTCTTCATAACCTGCCTTATTCAGCATGATCACAAGAGATAAGAGATTCGGAAGCTCTGGAGGAGCATTAGTGAGGTGTGGTCGAAATGAAATGATGGAAATAGAAGTATAGAAAAGAGATGAAAAAGAGAATCAAGCAGTGGGTACAAGGTAAGCCACTAAGAAATAACTTGGATTGGGGAGTTTTTTTTTGTGGGACAAGTGCCCATTTTGCAAGCATTAAAAAAGGTACATTGGGGAAAGAAGTAAGGGATGTAAGAAGAAGGTAAAGATTAGGTTAAATAGTGGAAGAAGGCAGACATGACTGACAGCGTATGTGGTAATGGGTCTGGGACATTTCACTGAACCTCAAATGACTGAACACAAATCACTGAAAGTACAATTCGCTGAAAACTCAATTCACTGAAACATATTTCACTGAAAGTTATATAGTGGTGAGGGGGTGATTTATCAAACAACAGGGATTGGCATGGACACAAAAAAGAGGGGAATGCCAGGATGATGCATAGGATGGGGAGTTCACAGCTACAGTCTCTGCCAGATGTGATCCATTGGGAGATTACTTATCATCTTGGGTACCACTGGGCTCCCTCTCTTAGATGGCGGAGAGAGTGCTGAAACTTGAAACCTCGCTATAAGAGGTTCTTTATCTGGTCACTTTGGGCATCAGACCTCCTGTTGATAATCACCCCCACAATGTCTGCCAGTTGCCAATAGGTGGCAAAGGTGTCACCTCTGGTGACACTGCTACCAACTGATACAACTACCTCAGCATCCAGTGCAGGGCTACCTGAACTGAGTAGTGTATGCTGAGCAGCAGGTATGGAGGTGATTGTGGCAGGTGGGAGGTTGGCATAAAGGTTGAGGTGTTTACCTTACAGACACAAGGTACAGGATTTGATGATGGGAACAAAGAGACTGATGGAGGGAGAACTACAAATGCATTGAAAAACTGAAGCTCATGTATATATTTTGATTATTATACTTGAAGGTTCAAAGACACTTCTCAATTTAACAAGACTGTCACTATAGACAGCTGAGAGGGGGACCTGAACCAAGAGCCATTATCACCTGCATTCTCACAGACAGAGCATTAATGTGATAAACTACTCGAACAAGCCAGCAGGGCCCTTTGCTCTGAGATGTAGTCTTGATATGTGAAACAAATGCACACATACCAAGAAACCATGCTGCTCAGACACATTTCACTCACAGGTTATAAACAAAGGAAACAGCTATATGCTGATAAATATTGTCCTTGACACAGATATCCACCTAACCAAAAATGTCTGTCATACATATTTCTCACTTAAAATGCTGTAGTTAGTATAATGTGACAGAAACCTCAAATTAAATATTTTATGATAACATAAAGGGGGAATTGAATCCACAAGCACCCTCACAATGTGGAAGCCAAGCTTTAAAATCCTGACCTACTTGTCTAGCTATATGACAGGAAGCATGTACAATCACACTAATAAAATTCAAGAGTCATACTGCTACCTTTGACCTGTTGCAGTCATCACAAAAATGACAGTGTTGTATGCAAGGTATATATTTTAAGAATGGATCCCTATTTCTGGTAATAGTAAAAACTGTACAGTCTGAAGAACGTATACTCACTCTGCCACTCTCTTAGGTACTCCAGTCTCTTCACGTGCAGTTGCCTATTCACTGCAGTATCTTCAGGGGTGGTGGAGAAAAAACATGCACCATGTAATATCTGTGGATGGCACCTAGTGGCAGCTTTGTAACATCTGTGGATGGCACCTAGTGATAGCTTATATTTGCAACTAGCATAAGTTCTGCTTTCAGTACATGCATGGCACAGGCTGTTTAACTTCATCCTGTCATTGATGTAGAAGGTCAGGATTGCAGTGTCTCATGTCACTCTAATGGCGGTTGCACTGTTCCCCCATGTGGGACATGCAGTTGCACTGGGTCAGGATTGTGGTGTCTTATGTCACTGTAATGGTGGTAGCACTGTTTCCTCATGTGGGACATGCAGGTGCGTGGTTGACAGCATGGGCTAAACTATTTCAGATTTCATTATTATACTGAGACCCTTAATAGCCCTCCTGCTGGAGTCTTTTGCTGTAATAGCTATGGAGGATATAGAGAAAGAGTTTTGATGACTCCTCATGCCACTTCTGAAATTTAAAAGGAGCACTATTCTCTCCTCCAGCCATGATGTCTCATCTTGAAGATTCTCAGTGAAACATGGAAGAAAACTGGCACCTGAATCAGGTCTCATGTGTCTCATCTGCTGCATACCAATGGCCATTGATGAGCATCTCATTTGTGTGACAGATGATGGGCTAGGATAATATAGATATTGTATTATTATGGTTCACAATGGCACTTCAAGGTGTGAAACATGGCAGTCCTGTATACCTATGTATGCAGTCAAGAACCAAATGCTACAGTGATGCCATCTACAAAGGGTTATATATGTGTAATTACCATCCTCTGTAGTACCTTGCTTATTCAGATCCCTAGCACTATTATTGGATGTAGTGGACCTTGCTTATTCAGAGCTGCCCCCAAGACTCAGGCATATACATGGCATTAAGTACAACTGAGCGAGATGATTGACACGTGTAGTTGTCACTCAGACTGAGTGATTTAAAAACAATAATGAGTTGAATCATACTCATTACATCCAGCCAGGTAAGTCTGCACAACATAAACATGATGGTAGGCAGAGAGCTTCATAGTGCTATGGAATAAAACTTTAGAGCACAGAGGTTGGTACCTACAAAAGGTGAATCAGGAAATCTATCTCTGCTTCTGCAAGGTAAGAATTATTTTATGCAAGTCCATTCATTTGCAGCACAGCTGTTTTCAACTGTTATTTAACCCATTGACATAATAAGATGCATAGTTGTCAGTACTTCTATTTGCTAAAGGTGTATTGACAGAGGGATTGCAAGGGGGAAACATTTGCTTGTCTATAGGATTGTTAAGCTTAATGGGAGACAGACCTATGAGCACATGGTCAGAACACAGTTCAAAACAGTTACACAGTGTGTATGATACTCTGCACATATCTCAGTAGGAAAACTCTTTTTAACAGTCATGTCACCTTGGTCAGTTGCAGTGGTATCTGATTGTTTTGTGGGGGATGATCCCAGTAAATATATGCCTGACATTAATTAAAGGGAGTGGACAGAGATATATAACTGTCAGGCACACAAACAGCATGCTATATGGCAAAGGAGTAGACTGGGGTTGTTAGGGTTTGTCAGGGACATGCAGGAACAAGACTGGTAATTCCATTGTTTTCCATAACAACAGACTAATGCCTAAAAATGCAAGCAGAAGCACAACACTGACAAATTTGTTGTGACATCCACACACAAGTAATTCCAAACGAATAAAAAGGCAACACAGGGACAACATTAAACATTGAATTTAATGAGCTACCTAGCACTTCCACTCCATGCCTTCTAGGCTTATAAAAAACATCACACAAATCCAGCATTTAAATAATATATCAATTAACACCCATTCATATTTATTTAAAGAGGCAGCACCACTTACATATATAAAAGAAGCAGCACCTCATAAGCATTCTTATACTAAATATAATTTCATAAACTACTTATGTTTATATTAAATCAAACTTGAAAAATTACAATTAAATTAAATCACATATTTCCAAGCTATTCCATTATTCATTCTGGCAGGCAACATAGTTCAATATTTAATAATCATTCTAGCTTCCAAATTATTTAAAGCATGTACCATATCTCCTCTCAGGATAAATGAATTCTTGCCAAAACTGCAAAACTGAAATCATTGCTACTACTATGCTGCCCAAGGGCATGCATAGCGACACTCCGAAATGTATTTTTTATGAATGTCAGAAAAATGTTCCTGCATTCTAACTTCAGTCATACTTTTATTTTGCCCAATATACCATTCATTCTTCTCACAAGTACATTTAATACCATATATCACCCTAGTGGAAAGAATTATAAAATTCAGTCAGCGTATTTATATTCCCATTTACATTATGCTCACCAGCTATAAATAAATGCCGACGTATATTACACTTACCATATGTAAACATTCTCTTCTTTACATCTAATCTATAATCAACAGACTTAATTTCATCTATATTTAAACTCCTACTATATGAGAATATGGGGGACTTGTGTAAAATGTTACATAATATATATCAGACATTAGTATATGCCAATCTGAACTGATATCATGTACAAAAACATCAGAGACCGTAGAATATTTGGTAACACAAAACTATGGTTCATTATTATCATTATTACTACATCCCATAATAGTCTTAGGGACCTCATTAAATTCCAAGCTTATGTTTAATGTTGCTGCTGTTTTGGAATTATTTTGCAGTGGGTTTGTTCCTGGTGTATACAACATCTACACTTAAGCCCAAGTTCTCAGATGCAGAGAATGAGGTGCTACTCCAGGTCCTCTGTCTCCACAGATGACAACTCTTTGTCCTGCAGACAGCTTACAAGTCCTACCAGATCTGTGTCTGAGATGATTTCTAATAAACATTAATATGGTTGGTGGCCACAACTGCAGTTATGAAATGGTGTGGACCACAGAGCCAGTAATGTTATATTTCGTGCCCAACAAAGAGCACAAATTGTGGCACAGGAAGGCAGGGCAGTGGGTGTGGGCCATCAACTGTAACACCTTTCATAGAGACAGAAGAGTTCCTAGCCTCTCTCTGAGGCAGCATCACATCTACGGAGTCTTTCTGTGCAGTGCTGGAAAAGAAACAGAGCTGGACAGGCCTGTGAGACAATCAAGTGGAGATGCCTCAGGTATGTAGGCCAGTTTCTGTGTATCACTACCTATAAGTCCCTCAGCTCCCCGAGTCAAAATCAGACTCATTATGGTACACTGAAACATCAGGGCTTCAGTATCCACAGAAATCTGTGCAAAGCATGCAACTAAAGAACTACTTTTTATCATTTTTTATATTTGTAAATCTCAGTTGCTGGGTCATACTTACACTGGATAGTTTGTGCTTTGGTATATTCACTTGTGATTCTTTATGTGGCACTGTGAAGCTGCGTTTACCTAATGCTGGAGGATCTCCAACCACTAATAATGATGGCAAGGATGAGCTGGCACAGTTAGAAAATACAGAGTGTGTGCTGGACATGGGGAATGTGACCACTGTATCCCCAGTGCAGACCGTGGACATAACCTCTATACCTGCAGATGCCCAAGCTACCGAAACCTCACAGGGAGGGGAGCTTAATGGGAATATTATTGATCAGGGAACTGGGATGGCCCCTGGTAATGTCAGTATCTGCCTCTAGCACTCATTAGCAGAGAAGTCTACACAGAGGGGTAGAGAATGATGCAAGCTGCAGAACTGATTATCATCTTCCCTTAGGTTGGTGTATGAGTCACTGTAACCTAGTGTATGTTCAAGGCAATTGTGGAGGCACATGCTAGTACTGCCCTGTAGTTTTGG
Source organism: Protopterus annectens (assembly GCF_019279795.1). Classification (NCBI taxonomy): domain Eukaryota; kingdom Metazoa; phylum Chordata; order Ceratodontiformes; family Protopteridae; genus Protopterus; species Protopterus annectens. The sequence continues at coordinate 782,373,746 of NC_056725.1, read as the reverse complement.
TGATTGCCACAATGGTGTATTTCATAGCAGATGTTGCTCAGGGCCATGCAACACTCCACCATATATCCAAGGTCATGGTACATCCAGTGCAAGTCCTAATTGATGCAGCTCTCATGGGTGGAGCTATGCACAGAATGCTGAAGACTCTACCATCCATGTTCTGGATCTGTCGTGTAGAACAATCTCCAGTGATGCAACTAGTTGTGTCCCAGCAGACCAACACTTTCACCATCACAGCCCCCAATACATCAGACACTCACACACACACACACACACACACACACACACACACACACACACACACACACACACGCACACGCACATGCACACACACACACACACACACACACACACACACGCATGCACACACACTGGCACTGGGTCACTGGCTCTTTGCAAAGCCTTTTACCTTAAGCAGTTCCCTCCCACACACTAAAATGCAATACACACTGCAGCACATTTTACTTTAATAATCCCTTGCAGTCACACATTTCCCTGGGAAAGGCATGCACAAAATGCTCCCTTCCCCTCATGTGCAAATCAGGATAACTGTGTCTTGCCCTTTGTATATTGTTACTTGGGTTACCTTTGTCTGATGCACATCATGGCCAACCTATGCATGGGTAATACAACCTGGTAACCAAAAACTGTTATGTTGATGTTGCAGGAGAGGTTTATATCCCTGGACCAAGTATTTCTAATGCCATTTGACTTGCTGATGTGCAGTAAATCCATCAGTATTGAGTTAGAGGATGCCTTGTATGCCAGACACAGGTCACCCCTTAGCAGACTGTATAATACCAAGTGAGTTGACAGAGCCTTGAGGCAGTCCATTTATATGACATATTGTTTAAGCCTTGTATCATTTTAGTAAGGTATTACTGTGGGTGTTCCAGTTGTTCCATGTGTCTGGATAGATGCATGTCAAACAGGGCACTGTACTCAGTGACCGGCCTAATGAGGACTGAGGAAAGGGAGGACAATGACATTGCAATACCTACTTACAATCCCTTTGTCTATAAGTGCAATATATAAGGACTTTCTTATGACAGTGAACACATGTTGGTCAAAAGTTAGGTCATTATTCATATAAGTTTCCAAATCCTGAACAACTGGGTGAACTCTCAGGGCTGCATTGTCTATGTGGTAGTTCCCTGAGGTAGATAACTTCCCAAAGGATACAATAATGCTTTTTGGAATTTAGTTTCATTCCATGATTCTGGTACCAGTTATTTGTTTGGGACAAACCTTCATGCTGGATGGCTAATTAATGTGGGGATTCAACAACCCTTCCTACCTTGCAGTGATCTGGAAACTTAGACAGCGCCCTTTGGTATTGGCTTTAACTTTGGGGAAGTAGATTCCAAGCAAGAGAGGTCTCAGCACAGAACCCTGGGGGGGGCTCCACTGGTGACTCGTCTCTTTCTGGAGGTAATGTCCCCTGTTTTGATCTCTGTTCTATATGTGAGCCAGATGGAAATCCTACAAATGACATAGTGGTTTATTTCCAGTTTATTTAGCTTTTCTACTTTGCCTGAGTGGGGGATTGTGTTAAAAGCCTTAGCCAGGTTGATGTATGATGTATTTACTGTTTTACCTTCATCCATTGCTTTGGTGTCCTTTGCAAAGAAATCCATTAGGATGAGTAAGCATGACCTACCTTGACGAATCCAAACTGAGAAAGGTCCAGCATTTGAAGGCTCTCTATGTCCACACTGATTATTTCCATGATAAGTCTTTCCATGGCATGGTCTTGTGTGATACCTGGAGACAAGTCAGTTTCAGATATGTCTTGAAGTATAAAGTTTGAGATGAATTTATTGATGTTTAGATTAGCTATATTTTCAGTCTCAGTGTTGGTAACATTGTTCATAATCAGCTCAACATATTGCTGCATTGTGCATCTGAGATTGCAAACATAATTAAAAAAGGCCTTGGGATTGTCTTTGACTTGTGTGGCTAATTTAACATCAGACTTAACATTGACAGATTTTAGTAAGCTCTTGTGTTGCATGTTCATTTCAGTGACGAGGGCTCTTATCATTCTGGGAATTACTCTCTTTACATTTGTTAAAACACTCTTCTTTTTATTGTAAAGCTTGATGATATTATTGTTGCACCAAGGGGGGGGGGTTGTTTTTGAGGTTTACCCTGTGCATGTTCCTTCAGAGTACAGCTGCATCTATGCAGATGTTTACATGTGTTATAGTGTGATTTTATTAATTTCTGCATATTCAGTGTGTGAGTTAAGTGTGATTGGTGGAGATTTGAGGCTTGACAATGTGTCACATGAGAGAAGGTAGTTTGTCTTAGAGACATTTCTAAAGATCATTTAGGTGGAAGGTGTCTCTGGTTTCTAGTTTATTTTAAATGAGACAACTTTATGGTCAGATCTACCAAGAGATGAAGATCTGTAATAGATGGTGCAAGATGACCCCTATAGCTCTGCACATTTGGAGTGCTCTCCACAGTTTTAAACCATGTCTAAGTCACTATACACAGGTCAACATCCTCCAGGGTGAGGAGAGCTTGTAGGGAGTGTCTTTTTTTTTTGGCTCTTAGCATTGATCAGTAATACCTTCATATTTTTCTTTGCTTGCTTTGTTATGTTAGTAGGTTTATCAGACTGGCATTGCCTAAAAAAAGGCATTATAGGGGTTGACAATGTTTTTGCTAATAATAGAAACCCTAGAAGGGTGAGATGCAGGCCATCTCTGACGAAGCAGTTGGTCTGTTAGTCATATCTTCCCAGCCTGACAAATATTGGATCCCCTTCTAATGACACCAAAAACATAGACAATTTTTGAAGTCATTAACCTTTTGTGTTTATTGTCACATCATCCTTGGAGAAGGTAGAATGCTGCTCAGTGCTAAGATCATACCTGCCTTGGACACATAATTTGAGATCTCCATCTTGTCTCTCTTCATATAGTCCAGGGTGGTACATTTCAAGTCATTGATACCCACATGTACTATGAAAGAGTCATACCAGTACTTGTTGTTCAAAGGCTTGAGTGCGTGTGTGATCTGATGGATCCTGGCACAAGACAAACAAGTAATTATCACTCTTTCTTTGCTCAGACTGGGAAGAGGTACATCTACATGTCTTACAATGGAGTCACCTATAACAAGAATGTTTGGCTGGGTCGATGTCTGCCTTACAGGCTCAGCATCTGTGACTTTGGGTCTCCTTGTGCTATGTGAGGAAGTAGGCCTAAGTTGCTGAGTATGCTTGTGCCTGTGTTGTGTTTTGGGAGGTCTTTGTGGTTGAGAAAGGTTAATTTTTAGAACCTCAGCATATGATGGATTATGTGTACTGTGATGGCCTGGTTGAGGTGTGATTTGTGGTGTACTACTGATGATTTTGGTGTCTGTGTTTACTGTGTGGGACAGATTTGTGTTTCCAAGGACATTATATATGTACAGCTGTCATGCACTGTGTTATGCTGTTTGAATATTAGAGTATCATCAGACAGCATTAGACAATTTTTGCACTGTGTCAAGATACCCATTAGGCTGGCTACAGAAGTTTATGAGGAAGTGCTGGTCTATGGTTTTGACAGGAATGGCTTGGGTAGGGGAGTGCAGGGGTGACTATTCTATTTGCAGTTTGTTTTGTTCAGGATATTGTTTGGGTGGACTTATAACTAAGGTGTGGGGAAATGTCTAGTTATTTGGCCATGGGTGAACCACAACTCAATGTGTGTTTATTTATGTTTGGAGCAAGTTATCTGTGCCTCTAACCTGGATTTATAAGGTTGTATAGTTTTTGCAGGTCTGTTATAGGGGAAAAAAGCTTTTGTGCAGGCAACTCACTATGCAGAGTCTCCAACGTGGCACTCAGCACATCTTTTTTCCCCTTTTCATGAAAAACTTGTCTGTCACAGTTCATGGCTTTCCCATGCTTCTCAGAGTCTTGAATAAAGACATTTGATGGGCATATCTCTGTGTGGGTTATAGCAGACTATCTAAAGAGGGATTCAATCATATAAAGCCAGAAGTGGAGCTCTGTGACCTCAGAACCTGTAGCCAATCACAGTTCTTTTAGTCCTATGACTGAGCTACAGGTCAATGATGCCATGCAGGTTAGAGTTTCAGAAACATTAGCTTATACAGAGGGGGAAAGGGGAAACTGTGATTAGTGTACAAACAGTAAGGAGCAGAAGGGAATATTAATGTATTAGTGGGGGCTGCGGAAGACAGAACAACAGGGGGGCAGTAATAAATGTAACAAATAGAAAGGCACTGAAATGCAACTTTAAGCAGGCAAATGATTACCATAATGGAACACTCTAGCAGCAAAAGTGATATATAAACAACTGCAAAAACATAGAAACAAAAATCCTGTAGGAGAATTTACAAAACTGTCTGTATTGCAACCCAAACTACAGTCTAAAGCACCAGAATAGGTAGAGATTTACCAATAATCCTATTTATGGAAAATGGAGTAATAAATAACTAAATGTGGTTCAGATCCTGTACTAGATCACAGTTCTCCCATAATTGTGAATGAAACTACAAGACTAAGGTCCCAGACCGAATTAAAAAAAAAACAAACATCTAACTTTTACAAGTAATTCTACTTATGGGGACAGAAGTGCAGTATAATATATAAACAATGCTCAGGTCTTGCAGTAATACACAATTCTCTCACAACTGGAAATGAAGCAAGATGACTAAAGTCCTAGAACACAATAAAAATGTGAACAGATAACTTTTTGGCAAGCATGGGAAACACAGAAAAGTACAAAAAAAGCCACCCCCCAGTATAACCATATAGGTTACTATAAGTGCAACAGAAAATATTTATGCTGAACTAAAATAAATGTTTTTTTTTTCTTCTTCCTCTTTTGATAAAAAGCTTTTTTCTCATTGTTCAGGATTTGCCAACTTTTCAGAGGCTTGTTGAGAAGCATGACACAATAATATGTGTTTTTTTTCTCTTTCTTTTCTCTTTTTGCATGTTTTTCAGCACTTGGTGAGATAGAGGAAAATTAACTGAGTTGTCAGAGGAGGCATGTATGTCTGTTCATGCATTGGGATATGTATAACGAATTGCTGTCATACCTTCACATCTGTTACTCACCTGCTTTCTGTCTATGTTTACAGTGCTACTAGTTAGTTTCAACATTACTTACATCTTTGCTTTGGTTAGTGTAGCATATACCCTGCAACTACATGAAGAACTGATCTATTGCTCCTCTTGCTGCCAGGCATTTCCCACAGCATCATGGTAATGCAAACTGCATTGAAAGTGGCTATGCCACCACCATCAATGGTGTCATCTACCTTTATACCTTGTAATTTATACAAATTATATATTTATTACCTACATGTGCAGTGCTACGTACTGTCCGTCCACCATAATATTAATGCACTGCACCCTTATCAGCCTACTATGGGCTGTTGATACACTGGCCATTCCAGTACACTTAAATCTGACTCAGGTACACCTGGCATACCATGTACATGCAAATGATGCTCCACAGTGGCTGTCGCATGTCAGGATGCAGTATTACCACATGGTTTAGATGTCCCGTGTGTATTTGTTATTGTGTGTGTGTGTGTGTGTGTGTGTGTGTGTGTGTGTGTGTGTGTGTGTGTGTGTGTGTGTGTGTGTGTGTGTGTGTGTGTGTAGGGGGCTTATACATGGCATGATCTCACTTGGTGCCATAGATCTTAACATCAAGCACTCCATGAATTCTTCCTGCTTCTAACCTCTTCAGGACTTTGCACTTTATTTGTTCAGGGGTGTTTCTACTTAGCTTCACTGCTGTTTTAGTTCACAATGTTTGCCACTCATGCATTGTGCCACTGTCCCACACATGGGCATATGGATTGTAGTGATCTAATTTTGCCCCATGTAGAATGCACAATTCTGTTGTACATTTGTGTCAAGGCTCTATATCATTTTTGTTTTAAATTTGCCTAATTAACTTCCTTTTATTCATCCTGGACCTGTACTGGCAACCAGTGTAGCACAAACTACTGATGATTGGTTTTGCTTTTGATTTTCTGTTTATTGCTGTCATATTCTGGCTTTTACTATTTTTGCTTTGTTATTTTTGTCTCAATTTCTTTCAAATTTTATGCAGTGCCAGGTGTGGCAGTGTAGGAGGTTCAGCAGTGGTCACCATATGGTGCACCTGCCTCATCACGACTTGTTGGATCCCCTGCAGTCTCTTCCAATGCAGTCTCAAAGGTGCACCTCTCTGCAGGGTTATTCTTACAGGAGGTTGCCTTCAGGGCTCACTGGTACTGTCTGGTGCTGTTTCTTCAGAGAGAGAGAGAGAGAGAGAGAGAGAGACAGAGAGGTGTAGACTGAATAGCGGATATTGGGGGGGGGTCTTCTTAGTCATACAGCAGGAAATGGAAGGCCTGTTGACAGCTTTGGTGGGCTGGCAGCTGGATACCCACATTGTGTCTGCCTACTCTGTTGTCCTCGCTATTTCTTCCTTCCTACCTACACCTTCCCTATGCCACTTTTTGCTTTTACCCTTCTTGGAAGTATAAAAAAGGGCACCTTTCTCACAAAAAAACTATACCCTTTTCCTCTTGCTGACATCACTCTTCCTTTTCCATTGTCCTTTAGTGCATTCCTATGCTTGCTCTTGCCTCTTTCTTCCTACCCTCTATATACATCTCCTTCCTGTTTTTAATATAAACACAGTACAGACTTTTCTTTGTAGCTCTTATCTTGGCTAACTGTGCTTGTCTTGGCATATCACTGTACAAATGAAAAATAATTATCTCAGGCATGCTACATGTACAATACTGGGCCCATGTGCTCACATTACCTGCCATAGCACTGTCCACCTCTTTGTGTGATTTGTTCTCTTTTCTTCAACATATTGCCTACTTATTCTATCTCAGTCACACAATGTCACTCAGAAGCATAGATATGCTGAATTGAAAAGGGCAGCCACCGTGGGTGCAAGCTGTTAGGGGCATGATGAGGAGATTCCAGTCTATCGGTAGTCCAGTACCAGTGTTTATTTCTGTACTGGCATTTCTGAATCCTGCTTTTGTGGATTGCAGGACTGAAGTATTTCAGTGCTTCATTTTGTATGTGGTGTAAGCTGTGTGACTTCTACAAATGTAGCAAGTGATTTGCTACAGTTTTAAAAACAGAATGACAGCACCTTTTTGCTGTTTATGCTTGCCTCTCAGCAGGAGTGCAGAAGATTGGGGTGAACAATGGACCTGAGTATTTGCAGTAGGAGCACCAAATCAGGAAACAAAGGAACTTTTTTTCCCTCATCAATAGCATAGACGATCAGGGAGAATAATGAACCTGGCAATTTACCATAGGATTACCAGATCGGGAAACAGGGGACCCCTTTTTTATTGCTCCTCAAATTAGAGTTCAGGAGCAGCTGATGAGGGAATAGCATCAGGCTGTCAATTAACCAGTTACAGTTCTGCATACTTAATTATTCTCTATTTGCATTGTGCTACTTTATCTACATTTGTTATTTCAGCTGATATGATTACATAGGCTTGATTAGGCTAGGCACTCTATGCTATATCTTCATTTATTACTTTTATCCTATATCCCTGAAGCAGTTGCATCTAATTTCTTTGGAGTGTGCTTTCCTTTTTAAAAGGCTTAACATTGTCGCCTCACAGCAAGAGGCTCTCCAGTTCGATTCTCGGCTGGAGTACCTTCTGTGTGGAGTCCACATGTCCTCCTTGCGATAAACTGAACGTTAAAAAAAAGACATGCAGGTACGGTGGACAGAAAAAGTGTACACACACCTGTTAAAATGCCAGATTTTTGTGATATAAAAAAATGAGACCACAATAAGTCATTTCAAAACTTTTCCCACCTTTGATGTGACCTACAACCTGTACAATTCAATTGAAAAGCAAACAAATCTGTTAGGTGAAAAAATATAAAAATAAAAAAACATACAATAAGCTGGTTGCATAAGTGTGCATACCCTTAAACTAATACTTTGTTGAAGCACCTTCTGATTTAATTGCAGCATTCAGTCTTCTTGAGTAGGAGTCTATCAGCATAGCACATCTTGACTTGGCAATATTTGCCCACTCTTCCTTGCAAAAGCACTCCAAATCTGTCAGATTGCAAGGGCATCTCTTGTGCACAGCCCTCTTCAGGTCACTCCACAGACTTTATATTGGATTTAGGTCTGGGCTCTGGCTGGGCCATTCCAAAACTTTAATTTTCTTCTGGTGAAGCCATTCTTTTGTTGATCTGGATGTATGCTTGAGGAACTTGTCATGTTGAAAGGTGATCCCCTGAGAATAATTAAGTATGCAGAACTGTAACTGGTTAATTTACAGCCTGATGCTATCCCCTGATACACTTATCACCTTTTCTTCTCTCCCCAAGGAATCCTGCCTTCAGTGCCCTCTACCCTTACATCCTGCCTCTCTTCCCCCACACCTCTGAATCAACCTTTCTCCCACCATCAGACTTACCTGTTGGTTAGCTCTCTCTTTACTGATTGTCTCCCTCCACATTTTACTCCCTTGTCTCTTCCCGCTCCGTTCTCACTCCGCTCCCCTACCCTACCCCCAAATCTCACCCACCCCCACAACCTCTACCTTTATAGCCTGTAAACCACACCTACTTACTCCCAAACTATCAAACTCCTCCCCTTCCTCTTCCCATCCCCTCCCACCCCTCTCTATACTCTCATGACAACTTCCCCTCATCCTCCTCGATATAATTTTAGATCTCATCAACACAACATGTCTCTCAGTTATTCATCCTACCAAATTCAACTGTTACTCCTTTTCAGCCTCACTTATTTTTACTCTCTTACACAACCCTCTCTCATCAACCATTCTACACACTTACATACCACCTTTCATCTCCATACAACAGAATCTCTCTACAATAACCACATCTCTCCTAACCTTTACCCCCTCTGCAACAACTTATGTTTTCACTATAAAATTATCCTTCCTCATAAAGCCATCACACCCTCCCTATTCTCCATATCCCCCTCTAATCCATCCACCCACTCCACTCAAACTAAACAACCCAAATACCTCTTCTTACTAACCAAACTTCTAACTTCAATACTTTTATCTGGTGATATACACCCTAACCCAGGTCCAAACCACTCCTCAAATTATAAATCCATCCTATTCACATCTCTTAATGCACAAAGTGTAGCAAACAAAATCCCTAACCTTCATGCATGGGTATTCCATAACAAACCTGACATCTTAGCCATTTCTGAAACCTGGCTAAAACCCCACATTAAGGATGCCGAGATATTACCACCAAACTACTCAATCATTAGATCAGACAGATCCTACAAAAAGGGTGGTGGAGTAGCTCTACTCTATGCATCCTCCCTATGCCTAACACCCTACAACAAAACCATTCCCCAGTTTTCTAATGCAGAACTACTACTAGCTCATCTCCAACTAAATACACACAAATCCATTTCTATAGCCTCTCTCTACATTCCCCCTGGAGATAATATCCCAATACTTGAAAACATCCTCTCCTGGCTAATGAAACTATAATCATGGGAGATACCAACATAAATTGGTCCTCCATACAGTCACCTACACACCCCCTCAACATCAACCTTTTCAAATACTCTCAATTAATCAACACAATAACTAGGCCATCCAAGGACTTCTCAAGGGGCAACATCTTAGACTGGATTCTAGTCTCCCATCCCCATAACTACCCTGACAGTGGAACCCTTCCTGACCCCCTCAGTGATCATCTTCCCATCTTCACTACACGTCTTCCAACTCCCCTACAAGTTACTCACAATTACATAACTACCAGATTCCATAAAAACTTCAACCCTGAAGCTTTTTCCAGTAACCTTAAATCTATTAATTGGACTCCCTTAAAAACCCTACCACAATGCAGTATCCCACTTTAACACTACCTTCCTAAACATCCTAAATAATCATGCTCCCTAATAACCAAAAGAATAAAAGGAAAGCAGCCCTGGCTAACAAAAAATACAATTACTTCCATGCGACTCAGAGACAAAACATGGACACAATACAAGAAAAACAAATCTACATCAAACCTCAATCAATACAAAACTATACGTAACTCAGTAAAAAAACTTATCTCAATAGACCGGCAAAATTACTTTATCCACCTTCAAAACAATCATAAAACTAACCCACGAAAATTCTCGGCAAGTATAAATTCACTCTTAAAACCTGGTACTATAGAAAACCCAAACCCCAGCCCAGACTCACAAGACATAGATCTTGCTACCCAATTCAATTGTTTCTTCATAGACTCTATTTCTAAACTTACTTCCTCTTTTACACACAACAATTCACCTAATACCTCCTCTTCTGACAACCAACATCCCCCTCCTACTCCTTTGTCTCATTCACCCTCACCTCAATCTCCCCCTCCTACTCCTTTGTCCCATTCATCCCCACCTCAATCACACCCTTTTTCAATTAAACCTACTCCTACTTCTACCATAAGAAAACTCCTACAGAAATTAAAACCAGGCACCAATGCCCCTGACAACATTCCCTCATACTATCTCAGTATAGCTGCTGATGCCATTGCCCTCCCTATCAGCATCCTCATCAATCGCTCTATCCAAGAAGGTCTTGTTCCCGAATCCTGGAAGAAAGCCTATATTATTCCTCTACACAAAGGTGCAAATAATACTAACATCTCCAATTTCCGTCCTATAGCCATCCTCTCTCCCATTTCTAAAGTCCTGGAGAAATGTATCCACCTTCAACTCCTTCCCCACCTCTTGGACAACAATCAACTAACCCCCACCCAACAGTTCAGACCCCATCATAGTACTATGACAGCCCTTCTATCTTTCCTCGAAACTGTGAACAAAGCTAGGGATTCTGGACTCATTGTATCTACCACTCTTCTTGATCTTTCTAAGGCCTTTGATACTATATCCCATAACCTACTTCTTACTAAACCATCTAATCTAAACCTTTCTCTCACTTCACTCCACTGGTTTAACAGCTATCTCTCCAACAGACAAAAGTCAAATGGAAAAAAGCCACTTACTCCTTTCTAAATACCCCTACAGGTGTCCCACAAGGCTCCATCCTGGGCCCCCTTCTCTTTAATATTTTCATTAATGACTTTTACCACGCTATCCCTCAGGCTAATATTATTCAATATGCAGATGATTCCACAATCATCTGCGCTGCCTCATCCATACCAACTCTACTAAAGCTTACCCAGGATGCCTTCTCCACCACTGAAAATTGGATGAAAGACAACCATCTAGCTCTTAATGCTACTAAAACCAAACTCATGATATTTACTCCTTCAAAAAACACTAACATCGATCTTAAATCATTCTCCATCTACAGCCATAATAACATTCCCCTTGAGCTTGTATCAGAAACCAAACTATTAGGAGTCCAAATTGATGACCAGTTTAAATTCCACTCCCATCTGCTAAAAAACATAAAAAAACACACCAAAAACTTGGAATGCTCTACCGTCATAATCGCTTTCTCAGCTCAGCTATCAAGATTACACTCTCAACTACATTTCTCTTACCCTCCCTTCTCTATGGAGCACCCCTTCTTACTAACCTTCAATCTTCCCTCAAAACCAAACTATCCTCTTGTTACAATAAAATTGCCAAATTTGCCACTTCTAACAAATCATCTACACACCACTGTGAACCAATCCACAAACTGAAATGGTTAGAACTACCCAACTACCTCTCATATACCCAACTCACATATGCTCACAAACTGATTTTCCAGCCATCCCTCTGCCCCTCACTCTCTTCTACCTTTAAAATGCACCACACACAAAGACAGCTAAGATCAAACAATCAAAACCTCATAGAAATTCATAGACCCCTCCACCCTCCTGGACAAAACCTCCTGTCCTTCTCACTAGCACGCTTATGGAACTCCCTTCCTCCCTCTATTCGTACCATCACAAGCCTCCCATCCTTTAAAAAATCACTCCACTCTTATCTATCCTCCACATGGCAATGCTCCTGCTCTCACCCTTCATAACCTACTATTTCATCTAGTAACTCTTTCACTTCTGACTGTATGAACACCAGGCAGCATTACCCTTGGCGTACCTGTATACTACACTAACTCTCTCTCTCTCTCTCTCTCTATATATATATATAAAAAAAAAATTTGTTTTTATAACTTTGGTGTTACTCTTATTGCCTTGTTTCAGCTGTCTCTGCATGTTTAATTACGTAAATTGTACTATGTTTTACCCCATCAAATGTATATGTATATCCTCTGTATTTGGTACTTTTCTCATGTTGAACCCCATGTAATGTCTATGTATATCCTCATTCTCTGTTAAATATGTATGTGGAGCTTTTCTCCCCAGGACTCCATTGAAAACGGGTTCTTGAGCCCAATGGACTATCCTGGTTAAACAAATGCAAATAAAATAAAATAAATAAAAAAAAAATTCCTCTTCATCTTCCGCTTTCCTAGCAGATGCCTGAAGGTTTTGGGCCAAAAGTGACTGGTATTTGGAACTGTTCATAATTCCCTTCACCTTGACTAAAGTCCCAGTTCCACCTGAAGAAGAGCAACCCCAAAGGATGATACTGCCGCCACCATGCTTCACCATGGGGATGGTGTTCTTTTGGTGATACAAAGTGTTTTTTTTTGTGCCAAACGTACCTTTTGGAATTGTGGCCAAAAAGTTCAATCTTGGTCTCATCAGACCATAACACATTTTCCCACATGCTTTTGGGAGACTTGATGTATTGTTTTGCAAATGTTAGCTGGATCTGGATGTTTTTTTGTGTAAGAAAAGGCTTCTGTCTTGCAACCCTACCCCATAGTCCAGACATATGCAGAATACACGAGGTTGTTGTCACATGTAGTACACAACCAGTATTTGCCAGAAATTCCCACAGCTCCTTCAGTGCTGCTGTAGGTCTCTTGGCAGGCTCCCTGACCAGTTTTCATCTTGTCTTTTCATCACTTTTGGAGAGACATCCAATTCTTTGCAATGTCACTGTTGTCCCATATTTTCTCCACTTTTTGATGACTGTCTTCACTGTGTTCCATGGTATATCCAATGCTGTGGCAATTTTTTTTTACCTTCTCCTGACTGATACCTTTCAGCAATGAGATCCCTTTGATGCTTTGTAATCTCTCTGTGAACCATGGCTTTTGCTGTAGCAGGCAACTGAGTAAATGTCAGGAAAATCCTACTAGGACAGCTGAACTTTATTTGGGGTTAAACCGAGTCTCTTTAATTGATGGCAGGTGTGTACCCAAGAAGACTGAATGCTGTAATTAAATGAAATGGTTCTTCAACAAAGTATTAGTTGAAGGGTGTGCATACTTATGCAACCATCTTATTGTACCGTTTTTATTTTTTATGTTTTTTTCCTCTGTCAGATTTGTTTGTTTTTCAATTGCATTGTACAGGTTATAGGTCACATTAAATGTGGGAAAAGTTTTGAAATTATTTATTCTGGTCTCATTTTTTTATATCACAAGAACACTTTTTATATCCACTGTAGATGTATGAGTGTGTGTACCTTCTCTGAAGGTTGGGCGCCGGGCTGGCAACTCGACACCGTAAAAATTCACTGCCAATCATAAGCGGACCGGTGATCCGCTGTGACGACCCCTAACTGGGAAAAGCTGAAATAATGATTTGATGCCCCTAATTCTTCAAGCATACTGTTCTGACATGCTGCAGCAATTTCAGAGAAAGATATCTCAGTGGTTGTTAGTGTAAAATGTAGCCATGTCAGTTGGTTACCTTTGTTACTTCATAGGTATATGTTTGTTCTTTAAAGTGTAGTTTAGATCTTTCATGCAGTATTAAGAAGTAGAGATGTGCAAGCAGTGACTGGTAACCATTTTAGGTATATTGCAGTGGTGTTCTTTCTTATTTGAAAGGGTGATATTTTCTGGAATAGTTTCTTTCCACAAGCAATCAGACTGTTGAGCAACTAACCTTAACAATGTCAACACTCCCTCAGTTCATGAGAACACCATAAGTGCAATATGATTGTCTTTACTGTCGTAAAATTAAATTATTCTGTTTATCTAAGTTATATAATCTGATCTAAATTATTACTTGCACAAGTATGTGAATTATGCTATGCTGTTATCCTACCTTAAAAATGGTGGTGGTGGATAAGTTATCTATATATGTATTTATAGCTGTACTGTGTAGAATTTCTTCCATTATATGCTTTCTTCAACCTCTTGTGAAAACTGTTTTTCAATGCACATCAGCCTGAAGCAATGAAATTTCATCTAGTGATACATTGCATTTGTTGATATGAATGACAATAAAGTTTACTTTGACTTTGATGAAGCTAAGTATTTAGTTGTTCGAATAAGTGAGGAGTTTTGCACAGAGAACAGTGTTATTATAGGGAGCCCATATTCCATTCTTGGGGATTGCACATTAGTTATTGTAGCTCTTCTCCCTTCTACAGTGAGGAGATTAGATATCTTACATGAGAACTTTACTTGCTTATTACCCTACTCATCTGTGTTTCAGCACGTAGGGTAAACATGTGACATTCATCTCACTGTATGCCTAGGGATTTTAGCTGTTCATTTGGTAGCAGTGAGGTTCCTAAAGGATCTGTAAAACAAAAGGATATACACATTTTAGCGTATCGGGTCTACAGTGATCAGTACTGTTGTTTTGTGGTTATTAACAATTCATTTGTAAGATGCTGTCCAACTCTATGCTGCTTGAAAGTCAGTCTATACAGTTTTGATAAGGGCATGTTGGTGCATGTTAAGAGTAAATATTACAATATCATCTGCTTATGCTATATGTTTTCGTCTGCAACACACTAAAGTAGCACATGGATAAAGAGGGAGAAAAGCAGTGGTTCCACTACAGACTCTACTATCCTGAAGATCCTGTACTGGTGAGATACTCATTAAATCATTGTGTGACTTCTTGAAAGAAACCACATTCTATGAAATTTTGTATTAATAATTCATGAATACCTGTTTCAAATGCTCTCTCTAAGTCTAGGAGCATTGCTCCAGTGTGTTTACCTAGGTCCATATGAGTGTATATTGTATTAGTCAGGGTATAAGTACCTGTGCTAATATTGTATTTGGGTTAAAAGACATATTCCAATATCTGTCAATTTATTATATTTGCCATATACTTGAGTATCTGGTGACAGATTTTCTTTTTCAGTATTTTAGAAAGAATGCAGATATTAGTAATTGGCAACAAATAGGCTGGGGTAAAGGGGGAAATAATTTTGGCATGTGTTATACTCGCACATTTGAAGCTATCTGACAGAGTTGTGTGGTCAGAAATAAGCCATACATGAAAGATAATGGCTTGCAGAATTGTTGGTTATCTAGATGCAGCAGTTTTGGGTGTGCAATATAAAAATCTGAGTTGTACCCACAGACACTTTTTTTCCTTTCCCAAATAATTTAGCTCTTGCTTTGAAGAGGGATGGGGCACGTTACCATTTTATGGAGTGGAGTAGAATTTGTTCTGTTAGGCCTGAAATGAAGAATACATTGCAAGATTCTCAGGTGTAAGCAATATTGTGCTTCATTTCACATATAAGTTTGTTTGTAAGAGAGGTTTATGCAGCCCATTTTAAGCCTAGACAATTTCCCTTTTGTTTTTTGAAGTAACATATCTCATTTGGTGTTAAATTGGTGTTAGACTGGCCTTACCCATTCCATGGATGATGATTATATATTCCTCCCTAGTAAGAATAACTGGGATTACACCATAGATAATTTTAGAGGACCCACTCATGGGAAAAAGCATTTAGAAGCTGCCTCTGTCCATTAGTAGTAGTAAAGAGAGCAGTCCTGGAGTAAATTTTCTGTATCCCAGCCATAGATCCAAGTTGTACTTGAATACAGACAAGTGAGCTCTGTTTTGCATAGATGGGAAGTCTATTTTAGAGCAACAGTATCCTCTGTGAGATATACCTATCAATGCAAGAGACAACACAAAACCAACCAGTAAATCGACACAAAAAGCTGAAGCCCAAAAGTAGCAAGTCCAAACGCCAGCAAATAAAGTGCGAAAAATGCGAGTTAAAGCAGCAAAACCTTCCTATTACAGCCAGTCCATAGGTCGGGTGTGTAAGCAAACCCAAAAACCACGTAAAAAGTCCCTTTAACGCAAGTTTAATTGTTAAATAATACAGCGTTTTCGCCCGAGACGCAGCTCAAGCTTCCTCAGTACAAGTGATTTGCACCAACATAGTGACAATTTAAAACATTAAAACGCGGGCTTTTTACTGAAAAAAATTTTTAAAGCAACAACAACCTTCTCTTTCCATGAATAACCCTGCAAACCCGCTAAATGGTCCATATCAAATGTGGACCTACTAGCGGTGAGGAGAATAAAACAAAAATAAAAATAAACCAAGAATAAAAATTCCATGTAAAAATAAGTCAACTGCTGGGAGTTCATTAGTCAAACAAAACATAACATAACAGAACTGCGACACTGACTGTGCGCAGTTCGTTAAGTTGTTTGCTTATCTTTTTAGCTAAAAACAGCGTATACTTCCTATAGAAGCATTTGGATGTTAGTGCGTCCTTAGGGTTGAACCCAATTTAATGCAAATTTAAACATGTAGTTAGGTACAGTTTAGGGTGATAAAACATTAAAAATAACTAACCTAAAAAGTAAATCCAAAGGCTTTATTGAAGTGGTTCACCCTCGCTTTACAATCCATGCTTGGGTATGCACTTCCGGTTTCCTTATCTTTACGTAACCACCAAGTAACTTCGAACTTCTACTGTCGGTTTTAAAAAGTTCGTATTTACAATTAAAAATCACACTCATAAAGTGCAAAATAACCCTGTTATTGTGCATATACAACATAAGTGCACATGTGTTGAGAAGTTAAAAACTTTACTGATGCATGTTAAACTCTACTCATAATCAACACAAGGTCAATAGACCAGTGTTAAATGGTTGAAGCCTTTTACTGTGCAGGTTGTGTTCACCTCAAAGACAACATTTGCCAAATGATGCCAGGGCTCTTTTATACATCAGTTGTTCACACATAGTAACTAGTATAACTTAAACCTAAACTGGTTGTGCCCAGTACACCTCCCTGTGAACCACCTTTAGCCTCAGCAGTAAAAAATGTCAAGTGAAAATAAAGGTTCACGTGACACCGGCCATCGGGCTATACTCCCACCCCATGAATCTCATCGCTTGTAACTTTTTAGTTTTAATATACAAGCTATATTACAGTGCTCATTCAAGCCGGGAGTATAGCCCGATGGCCGGTGTCACGTGAACCTTTATTTTCACTTGACATTTTTTACTGCTGAGGCTAAAGGTGGTTCACAGGGAGGTGTACTGAGTAAATGTCAGGAAAATCCTACTAGGACAGCTGAACTTTATTTGGGGTTAAACCGAGTCTCTTTAATTGATGGCAGGTGTGTACCCAAGAAGACTGAATGCTGTAATTAAATGAAATGGTTCTTCAACAAAGTATTAGTTGAAGGGTGTGCATACTTATGCAACCATCTTATTGTACCGTTTTTATTTTTTATGTTTTTTTCCTCTGTCAGATTTGTTTGTTTTTCAATTGCATTGTACAGGTTATAGGTCACATTAAATGTGGGAAAAGTTTTGAAATTATTTATTCTGGTCTCATTTTTTTATATCACAAGAACACTTTTTATATCCACTGTAGATGTATGAGTGTGTGTACCTTCTCTGAAGGTTGGGCGCCGGGCTGGCAACTCGACATCGTAAAAATTCACTGCCAATCATAAGCGGAACGGTGATCCACTGTGACGACCCCTAACTGGGAAAAGCTGAAATAATGATTTGATGCCCCTAATTCTTCAAGCATACTGTTCTGACATGCTGCAGCAATTTCAGAGAAAGATATCTCAGTGGTTGTTAATGTAAAATGTAGCCATGTCAGTTGGTTACCTTTGTTACTTCATAGGTATATGTTTGTTCTTTAAAGTGTAGTTTAGATCTTTCATGCAGTATTAAGAAGTAGAGATGTGCAAGCAGTGACTGGTAACCATTTTAGGTATATTGCAGTGGTGTTCTTTCTTATTTGAAAGGGTGATATTTTCTGGAATAGTTTCTTTCCACAAGCAATCAGACTGTTGAGCAACTAACCTTAACAATGTCAACACTCCCTCAGTTCATGAGAACACCATAAGTGCAATATGATTGTCTTTACTGTCGTAAAATTAAATTATTCTGTTTATCTAAGTTATATAATCTGATCTAAATTATTACTTGCACAAGTATGTGAATTATGCTATGCTGTTATCCTACCTTAAAATGGTGGTGGTGGATAAGTTATCTATATATGTATTTATAGCTGTACTGTGTAGAATTTCTTCCATTATATGCTTTCTTCAACCTCTTGTGAAAACTGTTTTTCAATGCACATCAGCCTGAAGCAATGAAATTTCATCTAGTGATACATTGCATTTGTTGATATGAATGACAATAAAGTTTACTTTGACTTTGATGAAGCTAAGTATTTAGTTGTTCGAATAAGTGAGGAGTTTTGCACAGAGAACAGTGTTATTATAGGGAGCCCATATTCCATTCTTGGGGATTGCACATTAGTTATTGTAGCTCTTCTCCCTTCTACAGTGAGGAGATTAGATATCTTACATGAGAACTTTACTTGCTTATTACCCTACTCATCTGTGTTTCAGCACGTAGGGTAAAGATCTGGCATTCATCTCACTGTATGCCTAGGGATTTTAGCTGTTCATTTGGTAGCAGTGAGGTTCCTAAAGGATCTGTAAAACAAAAGGATATACACATTTTAGCGTATCGGGTCTACAGTGATCATTACTGTTGTTTTGTGGTTATTAACAATTCATTTGTAAGATGCTGTCCTATTCCATGCTACTTGAAAGTCAGTCTATACAGTTTTGATAAGGGCCTGTTGGTGCATGTTAAGAGTAAATATTACAATATTATCTGATTATGCTATATGTTTTCGTCTGCAACACACTAAAGTAGCTCATGGATAAAGAGGGAGAAAAGCAGTGGTTCCACTACAGACTCTACTATTCTGAAGATCCTGTACTGGTGAGATACTCATTAAATCATTGTGTGACTTCTTGAAAGAAACCACATTCTATGAAATTTTGTATTAATAATTCATGAATACCTGTTTCAAATGCTCTCTCTAAGTCTAGGAGCATTGCTCCAGTGAGTTTACCTAGGTCCATATGAGTGTATATTGTATTAGTCAGGGTATACGTACCTGTGCTAATATTGTATTTGGGTTAAAAGACATATTCTAATATCTGTCAATTTATTATATTTGTTATATACTTGAGTATCTGGTGACAGATTGTCTTTTTCAGTATTTTAGAAAGAATGCAGATATTAGTAATTGGCAACAAATAGGCTGGGGTAAAGGGGGAAATAATTTTGGCATGTGTTATACTTGCATATTTGAAGCTATCTGACAGAGTTGTGTGGTCAGAAATAAGCCATACATGAAAGATAATGGCTTGCAGAATTCTTGGTTATCTAGATGCAGCAGTTTTGGGTGTGCAATATAAAAATCTGAGTTGTACCCACAGACATTTTTTTCCTTTCCCAAATAATTTAGCTCTTGCTTTGAAGAGGGATAGGGCACGTTACCATTTTATGGAGTGGAGTAAAATTTGTTCTGTTAGGCCTGAAATGAAGAATACATTGCAAGATTCTCAGGTGTAAGCAATATTGTGCTTCATTTCACATATAAGTTTGTTTGTAAGAGAGGTTTATGCAGCCCATTTTAAGCCTAGACAATTTCCCTTTTGTTTTTTGAAGTAACATATCTCATTTGGTGTTAAATTGGTGTTAGACTGGCCTTACCCATTCCATGGATGATGATTATATATTCCTCCCTAGTAAGAATAACTGGGATTACACCATAGATAATTTTAGAGGACCCACTCATGGGAAAAAGCATTTAGAAGCTGCCTCTGTCCATTAGTAGTAGTAAAGAGAGCAGTCCTGGAGTAAATTTTCTGTATCCCAGCCATAGATCCAAGTTGTACTTGAATACAGACAAGTGAGCTCTGTTTTGCATAGATGGGAAGTCTATTTTAGAGCAACAGTATCCTCTGTGAGATATACCTATCAATGCAAGAGACAACACAAAACCAACCAGTAAATCGACACAAAGCTGAAGCCCAAAAGTAGCAAGTCCAAGCCAGCAAATAAAGTCAAATGTTAAAGCAGCAAAACCTTCCTATTACAGCCAGTCCATAGGTCGGGTGTGTAAGCAAACCAAAAACCACGTAAAAGTCCGCAAGTTTAATTGTTAAATAATACAGCGTTTTTAGCGAGGCAGCTCAAGCTTCCTCAGTACAAGTGATTTGCACCAACATAGTGACAATTTAAAACATTAAAGCGGGCTTTTACTGAAAAAATTTTAGCAACAACAACCTTCTTTCCATGAATAACCCTGCAAACCAGCTAAATGGTCCATATCAAATGTGGACCTACTAGCGGTGAGGAGAATAAAACAAAATAAAATAAACCAGAATAAAATTCCATGTAAAATAAGTCAACTGCTGGGGTTCATTAGTCAAACAAAACATAACATAACAGAACTGCGACACTGACTGTGCGGTTAGTTAAGTTGTTGCTTATCTTTTTAGCTAAAAACAGCGTATACTTCCTATAGAAGCATTTGGATGTTAGTGCGTCCTTAGGGTTGAACCCAATTTAATGCAAATTTAAACATGTAGTTAGGTACAGTTTAGGGTGATAAAACATTAAAAATAACTAACCTGTAAATCCAAAGGCTTTATTGAAGTGGTTCACCCTCGCTTTACAATCCATGCTTGGGTATGCACTTCGGTTTCCTTATCTTTGTAACCACAGTAACTTGAACTTCTACTCGGTTTTAAAAGTTATTTACAATTAAAAATCACACTCATAAAGTGCAAAATAACCCTGTTATTGTGCATATACAACATAAGTGCACATGTGTTGAGAAGTTAAAAACTTTACTGATGCATGTTAAACTCTACTCATAATCACAAGGTCAATAGACCAGTGTTAAATGATTGAAGACTTTTACTATGCAGATTGTGTTCACCTCAAAGACAACACTTACCAAATGTTGCTAGGGCTCTTTTATACATCAGTTGTTCACACATAGTAACTAGTATAACTTAAACCTAAACTGGTTATGCCCAGTACATCTCCCTATGAACCACCTTTAGCCTCAGCAGTAAAAAATGTCAAGTGAAAATAAAGGTTCACGTGACGCCATCGGGCTATACTCCCACCCCATGTGTCTCATCGCTTGTAACTTTTTAGTTTTAATATACAAGCTATATTACAGTGCTCATTCAAGCCGGGAGTATAGCCCGATGGCCGGTGTCACGTGAACCTTTATTTTCACTTGACATTTTTTACTGCTGAGGCTAAAGGTGGTTCACAGGGAGGTGTACTGGGCACAACCAGTTTAGGTTTAAGTTATACTAGTTACTATGTGTGAACAACTGATGTACAAAAGAGCCCTGGCATCATTTGGCAAAAGTTGTCTTTGATGTGAACACAATCTGCACAGTAAAAGGCTTCAACCATTTAACACTGGTCTATTGACCTTGTGTTGATTATGAGTAGAGTTTAACATGCATCAGTAAAGTTTTTAACTTCTCAACACATGTGCACTTATGTTGTATATGCACATTAACAGGGTTATTTTGCACTTTATGAGTGTGATTTTTAATTGTAAATACGAACTTTTTAAAACCGACAGTAGAAGTTCGTTACTTGGTGGTTACGTAAAGATAAGGAAACCGAAGTGCATACCCAAGCATGGATTGTAAAGCGAGGGTGAACCACTTCAATAAAGCCTTTGATTTACTTTAGGTTAGTTATTTTTAATGTTTTATTACCCTAAACTGTACCTAACTACATGTTTAAATTTGCATTAAATTGGGTTCAACCCTAAGGACGACTAACATCCAAATGCTTCTATAGGAAGTATACGCTGTTTTTAGCTAAAAGATAAGCAACAACTTAACGAACTGCAGTCAGTGTCGCAGTTCTGTTATGTTATGTTTTGTTTGACTAATGAACTCCCAGCAGTTGACTTATTTTTACATGGAATTTTTATTCTGGTTTATTTTATTTTTGTTTTATTCTCCTCACGCTAGTAGGTCCACATTTGATATGGACCATTTAGCGGTTTGCAGGGTTATTCATGGAAAGAGAAGGTTGTTGTTGCTTTAAAAATTTTTTTCAGTAAAAAGCCCGCGTTTTAATGTTTTAAATTGTCACTATGTTGGTGCAAATCACTTGTACTGAGGAAGCTTGAGCTGCGTCTCGGGCGAAAACGCTGTATTATTTAACAATTAAACTTGCGTTAAAGGGACTTTTTACGTGGTTTTTGGGTTTGCTTACACACCCGACCTATGGACTGGCTGTAATAGGAAGGTTTTGCTGCTTTAACTCGCATTTTTCGCACTTTATTTGCTGGCGTTTGGACTTGCTACTTTTGGGCTTCAGCTTTTTGTGTAGATATACCTATCACTTCAAACCATTTTGTTATTGTGAAGAAGAGGTTTTGATCCCTAGACCTTGTATTTCTGATGCAGTTTGACTTGGTGATGTGCAGTTACTCCATCAGTATTGTTTCAGAGGATGTCTTGTAGGTCAGAACAAGTCACCTCCTAGCAGTCTGCAGGATACTAAGTATAGTGATAGGGTTTTGAGTTGTCCCACGAAGGACACACCGTTTAGGTTTTGTATACATGTAGTAAGGTACCTCTGTGGGCATTCCATTTATCTCATGTGTATGGACAGATCATACTTCTCAACATCTTAGAGCAAGAAATCTGGAAAAAGCCATAAATAATGGAGGACAAAGGCCCCAAAATAGGGACAATTTTTTAATATTGATCTTACTAACTTAGAAAGTTGATAGGATAACAGATTTTGCATTAGTATGCATTTTCTAAAGGAGACGAAGTCTGAAACTCAAATGTATGTCATTATTTTTTGACTTCAGTGTTCAATGATTCTTCAGACCATTAACAAAATTTACCGAATCAGCATGCTGTTATACAAAATTTAAACAACATTAATCCAATAACAACATCATAGCAGTTTAAAAACACAGCCCATTCAGGAATATAAGCAGCCAATAAAATTGCGTCTAGCGGACACACCTGTATGAAAATCAAATGTTGATGTAATAGTCTGGAGACCAATAAGAAATCAAAGGATATGTATCACTAATAAATATTAATGTTTAAGAGGCTGGGTTTTTAAAACCAGCTTCAAGGGCACATATTCATTCAATCCCTGGTATACATTCCCCTTCAATAAAAGTATCCACTTTATCTCTTTTTTCAGTGTTACATATAAAATCACCACCCCTTATATTTTCAGAAATTACCTCTAAGACTGGAAACCTGAAACTATAATCATTGCTATTATCTAACACATGCTTTGCTAAAGCACTCATACTCTTCAGCTTACGTATATCACCTATCTGTTCAAGAATCCTATCTTTCAACATTCTATTGGTTTAACCAATGTAAAAAGCTGTACAAACTGTACAACTAGCATAGTAAATCAAACTTTTTGTCTTACAATCTGCATATAAATCAAAATCAATATTATATTCGGTGTATATATGAAAAAATGAAGTACAGCTCCAGATATAGTGACAAGCTTTACAGGAGTGGCAAAAATAGGTGCTACATCAATCTGATACAGCATGAGGAATCTGTTCAAAGCTCTTACAGCATAATTATCATTTCGGTGATAAACTATTTCTAAAACAAAAAAAGGGGTTTCTCATCTAACAACTTTCTAAGATCAGGCTTGGCTAATAAGAGTGGCCAGTTATTTTTAATATCATCACAGGTGACATTAATGTTGCTAGAGTAGGAATGAAACAATCTATTGTTATTGGTATAGGCATATGTCTGTACATATGTGGTGCAGACATCATCACTGGGACCTGAAAAATATGGTTTCCCTCTAGTGTTATGAATGGGAAAATAAACTTTTGTCTATATCTTAAGCACTACAGACACATTCTAAAATCTCTTTTCTCATATTATCCAAGGTTGCTCTCAATTCCTCATTATCACTATGTATTTGCATGGCTGTCAGGAACTGACCTTTCAGGACATTCCTAGTAACATGTTTGGGGAGCATACTGGTCTTGTGTAATAGAGTATTCTTCCTATATGGTTTTCTGTAAATCCCTGGTGTGAAACTCTTGCACAAATCAATATTACTATAGACATCTATGAACTCAATTGCTTTATCAGAAACATGGTGACTAAACTTCAAGAACGTCATGGTACCATGTAAATGACTAATAAAATCCATCAATAAATTTACATTACAATTCCAAATAAAAAGAAGTCATCCACAAATCTTCTATAAAAGTTAAGATGCTGCATATATTGATTATTACTGTTGTTAAATACATAAACATTTTCCCAGTAGGCTAAAATAAGGTTCGCGTAGCTGTTGGCACAAGCCATGCCCGTCGCCACACCAACCTTTTGTAAATAAAACTCATTAGTAAATATAAATATATTGTTTTCCAAAATCAACTCAATTAAAACACAAATTAACTCAATTTTATCAGCCATAAAGTCAGTGTTCCTGCCCAAGTAAAGCCTAACATTTTCCACACCTAAATCATTAGGAATAACAATGAACAAAGACATTACATCAAGTGTCACTAAATACAACTCTTCATCCACGGATCATGATTGAAAACAGCAATACAAATCACTCAAAAAATTCTTAGAGTCTTTTAGTACACTGTCAGTATTGTCCAATACTTTCATTAGATTCTTCTCTATGAAAATAGAAAGTGGCTCTGTGACCCAGCCCCTGCAGGAAACAATGGGGCGCTTAGCTGGTTTCTGAGCATCTTTATGGACTGTGGGAAGCCCATATAAAATTGGGGTCACAGGATATTCTACTGCGAAGTATTCAAACAGCTCTTGATCAATTAAACCATTCATTAACAGATAATGTAACAATAAATACACTCTATTAACAGTACTAGTGATCAGTCTTCTGTTGATCTGTAAATATGTGTTTTTGTCAAACTAATTCAAAGATGCTGTTTAAATAAAATTCTTTATCCATAACTATGACTACCCCTCCTTTATCACAAGGATGTTTAGTAAAGTGGGGGCTGTATGTATCTCATGCAAAGCTTTCTGTTGTCCTCGAGCAAAATTATAATAGGACTGGTTATTTCGATTTGTAAGATTCTCACGTATCTCACTCTTACAAAGTGCTAAAAAGACCTCCAAATTAGGTTGTATTACAGGATTAAATTTACTGAGTTTCTTGAAAACATCATAACCATCATCATCTGAATGTGGGAATAATAGTGAAAGAGAGGCTTTGCATACAAACATTCTCAGATCTGTGAGTATGTCAGTCAAATCAGAAGTTCTACTGGGAATAAAATTCAAACCCTTGTTAATTACTGAAACTTGTTCTTCTGTAAGGTCCAAAGAAGAAATATTAAAAACTACCTCACTTGGTTTTGTGACATCTTGTGAGTCATCATCCCCATTGTCCTTCCTGGATTGTCAAAAAGTTGCATACACCCCCCCCCCTCATCCGGCCGGTTGAGCGTACTCACTTGTAATCCCTGTCTATAGGGAAAGGGACTGGGAGGGAGAAGGGGGTAGTTACTGTATTATTTATTAGAATAGAGGTGGATGCAGTCACAGTACTAGTACTTCCTGGATTAGCAAGTGGTGGAAAGAATGTATCATCTACAGCCACATTCACATTATTAAACTCCAACAAGCAACGAATATGAGCAGAGAAAACAGGCAAGATATATTTTATTAACAAAATAGTGAGCGCTTTCGTCTTATACAATTCCAAAACTTCATCAGCTGAAGTTTTGGAATTGTATAAGACAAAAGAGCTCACTGTTTTTCACTGTGAGTAAATTTGCTTTGCCATGTTACATGACAGCACTGTTGTGTGCATACCAACCAGCTTAGTGCAAGAATGCTAGAAAAAGTCAAAAATAATGGTGGAAGGGGGGGGGGGGCAAAGGTCCAAAATCAGTGAAAGATTTTAAATATTTATCTTATAAAATTAGAAAGTAGCTACCATAAAATGTTTGCATTAGTATGCATTTTCTGCAGGATCTGAAGTCTGAAACTCAAAACATCTGTCATTACTGACTTCAGTCTTCAATGATTTGCTAGAAAAATGCAAAGTTTATAAGGAGAAGGCAAAAAATAAGAGGCACAGTTCAGGACAGTTGTGAAGTAAGTTGCACACATGCTGCATTTTGATGTTGTAAGGTTTAAGTGCACATCTAAAGCATACAGAAAAATAGTGGTCATAGTTTCACTTTAGCAGTCAATTTCATGTTTTTGTTTGCTTTCAAACTGTATCGTGGCATCTGGGGAGGGAGCAAAGGTTTGGGAAAAACTGGGTATAATGATGCAGTGTTAAACAGTATAAACCCACTGAAGATATTCAAAAATGCTTATTGTTTATGCAAACTGCTAATTATCATGAGCTGATTTTTTTAATTTTTGCATACTTTCATGAAATGTGACACAAATGGCCAGATCTTTATTTCAAATGCATGTTTTTGGACTTAAGTACAAACACATGTATTTGAAACAAAGCTCTAGTCACATTCCTTGATATTGGGTTAAAATAAGTGGCTTGCAGTAATTAACCCTCCACACATACCTCTCAACTGTCCAGATTTTTGCCTCATATTTTTGGTCTGCTGTTCATAAAATTCGTGCTCTTCTGGAAATCAGTGGGGATTGAAGTCACTAAATAGTGACAGACATTTCAATTTCAGAATTCATACCCTTTGGAAAATGCATGCTAAGGCAAAACCTTATTCTGTCATCTTTATAAGTTTATAAAAGCAATGCTTAAAACCTGTCCTTATTTTATGGCCTTTGTCTCCAGATGATTTTTGGCTTTGTCTGAAAATCTTGTGCTAAGAAGTTGAGAGGTATGCCTTCACATAAGTCCTAAATATTTGTGATTGCCATCCAATTTTCTTCCTTTAATATTTCTCCACATATATTATTGAATGCTGCATTGTGAGAGTTATAAAATGTATTTGAGTATATTATTATTAAGAAATGTTAACATTAGCCAGCTTCACCATTTCATCACCATAGTCATCCTTCTTCCCCACCCACATTGTTTTTTGTTTTTCACAGTGGCTAGATGTGCATGTTGTTTTATATAATTATTGGGGAGTAATCTTGTTATTATGTGTTTTTTGTAGCAAATTCTTTCATTCATTTCTCCCTGGGCCGCCCATGAAAATTGGCTTTGTTCCAAGTCGGACTTTCCTGGTAAACAAATGTTAAGTAAATAAATTTATGAATTGTTTGGTTAATTTTGTGAAGAATTGTTTGATCTTGTAGATTCCATATATTGATTTTACAAGTCCTTTTTTAATTAAGTATATTTTTTGGCATTTTTTTACAATATGTTTCAGAAAGTATATATGTTAAGTGTCTTAGTAATATCAAAGTGGTATATGAATGTTATGACTTAAGTGGTTCTTCTTTACACGAAGCCTTAACAATAGAGTAAAATTTATTTGATAAATTTGATAAATTGCTTTGTCCATTAAATAGCTGAGCTATTTGATTTATTTTACTTAAGTCAAAAATGGTACCTGAATTAACTATACAGTCAGCCCATGTGGTTAACTATGTAGAGTAAGATATTGATGTTTGATATTGTATATAGGTTCATAGGTTAGTACTAGGCTAACTGCCCTTATGGGACATTTTAAGCCTAGCCAATTACCCCATGTCAGAATCAAACCCTGCATCTTGTGTTTCTAACGTAAGCACCTTAACCATTACGCCAACCTCCCACCCCTTTGTACCAACTCTTTTGCTCAACGTTTTCTGGAACTCAAATTCCAATGCCTTGGATCAACTTATCCACACTCTCACCAAGGACAGCAATATCTTAGACCTGGTCATTTCCAACATGGGCGACCGGTCAGATCCGACCACAAGCTAATCACACTAGACATCCACATCCCGCCCCTACCCCCATTAGGGAAACAACGGTAAAAAATTTCGCCAAAGTACAGTTTTGCACCTACCATAAATGTAGATGTTCGAGTTTTCACCCTGCAACAGTCATCACACTTGGGTTATCCTGCCATCAGGCGGTCCCGCAGTCGGCGAGAGTTCCAAATTCTTAGGTCGGCGTCGGTTGCTGTCGCTTCTTCCCTGACGTCAGTGCGCCAGGGGTATACAAGAGGCATCCGACGCCATTTTCTTCAGTTTTTCTTGCCCCAGATGTTAGGTGCCTCCCAGTAGGTGGTCACTACATATTGCCAAAAAAACATGTAAAGAAAATACAAAGCACATCTTCAGCAACAAGCAAATACACCACAAAGATTGTATCAGATAGAAAGGTATAGAAAGGTTCAGCAAGGTCAGAGGGGATGGAGGGAGGGTAACCTGGACTGCAGCAGGGTGAACACTCGAATATCTACATTTATGGTAGGTACAAAACTGTACTATGTTCATCGTGTTACCCTGCTGCAGTCATCACACTTGGGTTGAATCCCAAAGCTAAGGATGGGTGGTGGAGTTACAGGGTTTGAAGAAGCTAGTAGGCACTGCAAAACTGCAGTGGCAAAGCCAGCTCTAGTCTTAGAGTATAGAAGTAAGTGATAGTGTTTGGTGAAGGTGTGCACTGAACTCAAAGTTGCAGCTTCCAGAATATCCTTGGTTGGTACCCCCGAGAAAGGCTGCTGATGTAGCTGTAGCCCTGGTGGAGTGGGACCTAATGCTAGCAGGTAACAGTTTCCCATGATGTGTGTAGCAGAAACGTCTACAATGTCCTATCCATTTTGAAATGGTCTGTTTTGAGATGGCTTTTCCTTGTGATCCTGCAGCATAAAATACAAAGAGCCGGTCAGATTTTCTGAAAGCCTTAGTTTTATCCAAGTAGTAACGCAATTGCCTGTGCATGTCCAAAGAGTGCAGGAGTTTTTCTCCTTTGTTCTGGGGGTTTGGGAAAAAGGTGGGTAAATGAATGGTTTGGTTTACGGCCACACTGGATACCACCTTTGGCATAAAGGAAGGCTTAGTTCGTAGAGAGACTCTGCCTTGATGAAAAATGAGGAAAGGCTCCTCTGCCATTAGTGCCTGTAGCCCTGAGACTCTTCTAGCTGAGGTTATTGCAAGCAGCAGGGTAGTTTTCCATGATAGAAACTTTAAATCAGCTGAAAAAGCTGGTTCAAAGGGCGGTAGTGTAAGCTTTTCCAGAACAAAGTTGAGATCCCAAGTTGGTGTCTGTGCTCTCCTGGGTGGTCTTATGTTCTTAGCCCCTCTGAGGTACTGTCTTAGGAGTGGATGTGAAAATAAAGGAGGATCTGTGTTGTAATGATCTGAAATTGCTGAGGCGTGTATCTTAATAGATGAGGAAAGTCCTTTGTGTAACATCTCAGTTAAATATTGTAGAATCTGAGGAATGTTTGGATCAAGGGGATTTTGGCCTTTAGCCTGGTTCCAGGCGCAAAATCTTTTCCATTTGTCTGAATAGGCTTTCCTGGTGCTGGGCCTCCTGGCCTCCAGACTGACATCCATAAAAGTTTTAGATAGAGGTGTTGGCTGGTTGTTTAGGTAATTTGCCATGCAGCCAGATTTAAAGTCTTGAGCTGGCTGTGTAGAATCTGATTGTCTTGCTGGGTGAGCAGGTAAGGAATATGTGGTAAAATCCATGGTGGGTCGTGGGCCATGTTCCTTAGTATTGGATACCAGTGCTGGCGTGGCCAGTCTGGAGCAATGAGTATCATTTGTGG
Source organism: Protopterus annectens (assembly GCF_019279795.1). Taxonomy (NCBI): domain Eukaryota; kingdom Metazoa; phylum Chordata; order Ceratodontiformes; family Protopteridae; genus Protopterus; species Protopterus annectens. The sequence continues at coordinate 782,343,975 of NC_056725.1, read as the reverse complement.
CCTCTCTAATCTGACTTTCAGCAGCACCTTTGCTAGGAGAGGCAGTGGAGGTAAGGCATACACTGTTAATGTTTTCCAACTGAATGTGAGGGCGTCCACTTTCCAAGCTTATGGGTGGAATGTCCTTGTGCAAAATTTTTGACGTTGGCAAACAGAACTATGTCTGGGCATCCCCATTTTTGAGTTATCATTGCAAATACTTGTAGATCTAGTTTCCACTCATGGGGATCCATGATGTTTCTGCTTAGGTCATCTGCCAATGTGTTTTTCTTTCCTGGCGGGAATTTTGGTTGTAGTTGAACTTGGTAAGTCAGTGCTGTGTTCCACAAGGTCATTGCTTGCCTGCACAGAGGGTAGGAGTGTGTGCCCCCTTGCTTGTTTATGTACCACATTACTATGGTATTGTCCGTCTTTATTATTAGTTGTCATGGGTGTAAGAGGTCCTTGAAAGCTGTTAGGGCATTCTGTACAGCTAGCATTTCTTTGATTGATTGATATGCAGATGCCTTTGATCTCTAGTCCATTTGCCCTGAATGCATTGTCCTGCCATGTGTGCTCCCCAGGCATAGTCCGATGCATCTGATTTTATAGTTTGCCTGGCTGTGGGTAAGGTAAAAGGCTGGCCCTTGTTGAGGTGACATGCCCGCCATAGAAACTCTTGTTGAAGGCAGGAAATGAGTGGTATCACTGTTTCCAAGCTGTGGCTGTGTTGAGTCCATACGCTTTTCAGGTACCATTGTAATTTCCTCATATGCAGTTTTGCAAATGGTATTAGTAGTATGCAAGATGCCATGAATCTCAAGGCCTGCAGAATTTTTCTTGCAGGGAGTTGGGTCTTTGTTGCTATTATTTTAAAGTATTGAGTCAGCTGTTGTTGCTTGACTGGCATGAGATAAGCCATCTGGGCCGTTGTATTCAAGCTGGCACCCAGGAATATTATGCTCTGTGTACAACACATCCTGTATACTGATTGTATGAACTGGCGAATGTCTGAATATGGTCATATTTGTCATGCTTTCGGGAAAAATTAGTGTTTTCCATTTTAATGAAAACACCATCCTGAGACAACTTGATCTGTGCATTGGAAATACCTCTGTATTATCCACATGTTTAATATTATTTTGAAATGTATTATACCTAAAAATGATCTGATGGGGGCCACCATAATAACATGATTTTGTTTTTCATGTTCTCTAGTTCCGATACTGAATGTTTGTGTTTCTTTAATATTTCGCAGTCTTGACACAATAAATCTGGTGTTTTCTTCTTAATTTAGTTGTAATGATAGTGAGTGAATCAGTGGTGTCTTAGAATACCTCTGGAAACAATTTCAGACTTCCTTTAAACTGGTTTACAGAGATTTGTTTTAACTGCAAACTGTCCCACTAAAAAAAAAAAAAAAATCATTGTAGATCTGACACTGTAATTCAGAGATAAAATGTGATTTAGAGAATGCTATGGCCACAGTGAGAAAAAAAATAATTATCGGCTTATGAATGTCCCTGAATCTTACAGTAACACTAGTGCTGTCAGAGCTGCAGGCAATAGTGTTTTCCCTAGCTGCCCATGAATTGCATTGATGAAGGCAGTCCCCTACAATCACATACACACACTCAGATATGCATGTCCACATGTGCGTATGCACACGCACTCACGCATGCACGGACATGCACACAAACATGCATGTGGACACATACACATGCATGTGCACAAACACAACACACACACACACACACACACACACACACACACACACACACACACACACACACACACACACACACACGCACACCTGCACATTCATGTAGGTTCATTCGCACCCTGTGTTGACAAGCACACATACATCTACAAACATACATATACTAACACCACCCATCCCAGCCCCAAGTCTTTGCTGAACTTTCCTGGACTGCAACTTCTTCCATAGCAGTGACTGATGACTACTATCTTTTGACAGTGTTCACTTTTACCTCCAACAGTGAAATTTTATGCTGTCAAGTGATTTTCTGTATCATTCTGCAGCATAAATCAGGAGCTGCTTGCTTTTCTGGGGTAGAGCACATAGCTTATTAACATTAACAACTCCACTAGCTTTGTTGCATTAAGATGTAGCTCTGTCTGTGATATTACCATCCATGGTCAGGCCCCCTCTAATAGGAAATCGATGGCCGTATTAAGCCTTCTCCCTGGTGATAAGCCTCTCTGAATTCCAACTTAAGTCATATTCCAGTGAAAGCAGATAAACTGCAGGTTATTGTTATGTACTCAATTTTCTTGTTTCTAACAAATTTGTGTACAATCCCCACAATGTCTTGATTAGGCATTGGGTCTAACAACTCTGCTGAGTTATCTGTGACTTCAAATACTGGCTAAGGCAGCTTCAAACAACTTATATTATTCCTAATTGAGAGCAGCTAGGAATTTAAGTAGTGTTGTATTTAACTGTTCCTTACTCTTCATGTAAAGAGTCCTTCATTGACTAACTCTGTGGAAATGAGTTTCACAAAAGCTATATAAATGCACTTCTGTGACCTGAACAAGGCACAGTCTCAGCATACACACATTGTAAGTAACACTGATCCTCTGTCTCATACAGTGGAGGCTGAAGGATTTGTTCAGACACATCATAAGAGCTGAACAGAAACAAAAGTCTGATCAGACTTTCAACATTATGGTCAGAGAAAACAGAAATGAAAAACTGAAAAGTACCAGTGGATTTCTAGGCATGAAACTAAACACTGCTGACAATATAGTGAGAAAAAGTAACTCTGGGATAAGGTTAAGTATTCTCTTTTGTTTTAAAGCTTGATTTATTTCACAGCCCACTCACAATCTATGTAGTCCACATCCATAGTGGGCTTAGAGTGTCTGCTGATGGCCAGTGATTTTCCAAATTATGCAGCTTTCTCATGTTCATTTATACATATTAACTTGGTTAATGTCAGCACTTAAATTTTTCTTTCTTACTATTTTATTAATCTTTTACTTTATCTTTCCTATCAAACTGAAAGTATAATCTTCTATCATAAATGAAAAAAAAAAATCAGCTCATCCCTCCCTCCTCCATAATATTTCATCTTCTTCCATCTCCACAGTTACAGGCCTCCTGTTGTCTTCCTCCCTTTTGTCAGTTTATATGCTCTTGAGTACCTCTTCCCTTTTGTCTTCTTTTTAATTCTAATATTATTTCTTTACTTCTCCTAACCTGTACCCATCCCCTTGCTTAAGTTTAATCTCTTTCTTCTTCTCTTTCATATTTAGTTCCCTGGGTATTACTCATGCGTTCTCTTCTTTGCCAGTTCGTTATGCACCATCCTCCCCTTCCCAAGCTTCTTTTCTCTTCTCTTGTTCTAGATGTGCTGTCATTTGTCATACCGGCTTCCCATTGGCTTTTTCCATTTTTTATAATCACTTTCTTACTTATTCTCATTAATAACCCTATTAAATGTATGTTTTCTTCTTGCATGTTGTTCTCAAACTCTAGTAAGAATATTTTTCATAATAGTTCTGATCCTTGGGAACATTTGCTCTATTCATTTATGCAGTTGTTTCTTACACTCCTCCTGTTTATTACAACTCCTCTTAAGAGAAGGTCAACCCTTTAATGTTTAATTTAACTTTCCCTGTCCATTCTTACATACTCTTAAGCTCTTAACCACTTCTACATTTCCAAACTAGCAACCTAAACTGACTTACTTGTGTACAGTACCATACAAAGTGCATATGTAAGTGTTTTTGCTTTGCAGTATTTGCATGTCTATGAACGTCAAGAACAATTACTGAAGTAAGACTTCAAAACATACTGTGGTCTGGTGGTGCATTAACATTTTAGGTTGAATTTAGTATTCAGTATTTGGATCAATATGTAGATAAAACTAAATTTTGAAGGTTTTTCTCATTTTTTTGAAATAAACATCTTTATTACTGTTATTTATTAATCATTTACAATATTTTCAATAATAATTCAGCATCAGCTCTTTCATTACATTTTCATCTGTCTTGAAAATAACAGTATTTATATTGTTCTGATGGTGCTAATTATTTCTACTACAATTATATTAGTCTATGTTTCCCAAAGCAGATTTCTAGTCATTTAATTATATTTATTATGGAGAGCAATGATATAAGAATTACTCACATTTTACTCATCCTGACTTCAGTGGTTTTTCTTAGTTGAAGTGAAAACTGGATGTGTCATTATCACTCAGATCATTTGCTGTTTCTCTAGACTCAGTATAAATATTTATCACTATATGCCCTGTGGTCTTACAACCACTATATAGCTTTCTTTATAACCAGTTTTCATTACAGTCATTTTACATCTCTTTCTGCATGATGTGATACTTCTAAGCTCTTTTTAATAATACTTCATAAGCAAAACAGGCACTTGCATGTCAGATTGCCTTATCACAACTTGGTACTGAAACTCTTACATTTGTGTTTATCATTATGTGTGTAGCCAAATCCCGACTGCCTAAGACAATTTTCCAGTTATTTTGAAGTATGGCTTTTTATAACAAAACCATCACCTGTCATATCAAAGAATACACACTTGTTCTTTTTTTATTTTATTTTGAAAATCTTGCAAAGAACTAATGCATCTAAATTATCTGAAAAAAATCTTTCCTTTTCCTTATTCTATCACCAGTCATTTCCTAGTAATTTCTTACCATAACCTGCATTAGTAAATAAATGAATTATGCACACTATATCTTCCTTAAAAATAGCATCACTAATAGCTAAAATATGAAAACCCTAATCATCTGGGCTCTAGTTATATTCCTTTTCATGAAAATCACACACACAAACACACACACACGCACACGCACACCCGCGCACACACGCATGCACACATGCACACACTTTATGTAAATAGAATGGGGCAGTGGGAGATGGAAAAATGTATACCTTTGGAAAGAAAAATAAGTACATAACCTGTCCACTACAGATGACAGAAGCTCTGATAAAACATTAGATGGAGCTATTTCACTGATGTGTCTGTCCAAAACAGTTCTGAGTGGTGACTGGGGAACTCCAGCATCCATGCTAGAGGAAGATCCCTCACAGCCTTGTTCTTTCAACCAACTATAACACATCCAAAAATAATAGCACTTCAGGGTATGTTATCACTTCACATAACGAGCCTCAGTGATTTGCTGAGTAAGCAAAACAGATTTGATGACTTCTGTTTTCCTAAATCACACTTTGATATGAAGACTTTTGTTTTGCTGAATCACACTTTTGACATGATGACTTGTAATCCACTGAATTGCACTATATTTGATGGATTGTATTTTACTGAATCATACTCTGATTTGGTGACTTGTGAATCGCATTTTGCTGAATCACAGTTTGATTTGATGACTTGTAGTTTGTTGAATTACATTTCAGTTTGATGTATTTTTCTTTGTTGAATCACAATTTGATCATTAGTTGTACTGCTATGCATGACAGGAAAAATTCACAGCCAAGACCTGTCAGCACTGAGGATAAATGAGGACAGTTTTAGTGATCATTAATTACTATACATCTTAGAAGCATGATTGGAGTGGATAATGCCATACTAGTAAGGTAAATAAGAACTTGAGAAAAAAGGGAAATTACATTAAGTGGAGATTTCAATTTTAAGACAGTTTAGAGGGAGGCTGTTATTTCTAGGGTAAGGAGGAAGCAATACATTATTAAAATATTGAGAGAGGTCTGGATTGAGTAGCTTGTTAAAACATATAAAGGCTGAACAACCACTCAAGATTTATTTATCTTAGTCCACAAAATGAACACCACTGTGTCACTTCTTCAAAATTCAGTTTTCTCCCAATCCATGCTAGCTTGCTCCTCCACCGCAGCTGACTCAAATTTGAGCAAATCAGTGATTACCATTGCCTTTACCTAACAAACTTACCACTTGTCATAATCACTTCTTACTCTCTCCACAACAGCAATGATATCCTTCAATTTAGACCCCTTTCACTCTAATTAAGGTAAAAAAAAATTGGCAAATTAGAACCTCCAACTTGGAATTTATCTCTGATAATAACAGGGGTGAACAGAACTTTCCCAGCTTCAGGAAAAATGTTATAAAATACATCAAACAAAACTCAAAATGTACCTGCTTTGATACTCCATGCTACCCATCCTCACCCAATGCTCTTTATTCCTCCACAACTAATGTTTGTGTCATTCATACAACTGAAAGAAAAAGATAATTCACTCTCACCCTCACTTTTCACCAATCACACTACGCTTTCTTCATACTCTTGTCTGCACTTTCTCCCTTTCTCTCTCTTCTGTTTTTTTTGCTTTCCATTCTACCCTCAGTTCTCTTATATCCTACCCTGTCACCCCCTTCTCCTTTGCATGTTCTATATCGCTCATTCATAAGGAAAATTTCCTAGATCACTTCCACAGCCATCATCAGCTACTCTTTCTAGTTGGATTAACTTTATTCCAACATCATGCATGCATTTTAGTTGTTGTTTACTGACTTAATTCAATATTTATGTATACATTTAAGTGTTTACATTGTCAAATCTACTGCCAATCATTAGCGGACCGGAGTTCGGCTGTGGCGACCCCTAACCGGGAAAAGCCGAAAGATACAACAACAACCCATTGTCTCACTTTATAGTTCTCTCTTCATCAATGCCTACTTTATTATGTTGATTTGTACAAATGCAATGTTTATGTCTTGCTAGGATTTCTCAATTTGTGAAAGCCTTTTAGTTTCAGGTCATGCCTGAAAAAGCTCATTGAACCAGTTTGCTTACCTAGATAACAAATGTATAAATACATACATACATACATACATAGATAACACTGCAGTAGTAGTAGTGAGGAAGCATTAATTTCAAATTCTAATCTAAATGCACTCCAGGAAATTTTGAGTGAGTGACGTGCACTGCCCTGGTATTAATTGAAGAGGTTTTGGTCAGGTATTTGAGTTTAGTTGTATGTTGTAGGGGTATGAAAGCTTTGCTTTTGGCTTTTATAGTAAATTGGGATTGTTCAACATAGGATTCAGTTGTAAAAGATGGCTTTTGGCTAATGGCTATGAGTTTGAAATGAGTTGAAAGGTTGAATTGCCTGCATTTTGGATGATTGTGGCATATGTTTTGTAGCTAGGTACACATAATTTATAAAAAATTTGAATATGAGAGGGCCAGGAATTGAACCTTGAGGAATGCTAATTTGTACTGGTAAGTAGGTAGAATAGGCATCTTGCCATTTTACAAACTGAGTTCAATTATTTAAGTAACTATTGAGTCAAGTATGTGTTTGCGCATGTAATCATAGGCTGCCAATATTGGTGAGAGACTGTATCAAAGGCTTTGGACAAGTTAGGAATTCCAGTGGAGTCTGAATGGCCCACATTGCTCTTTTGATTGATTGTGTCCAAGAAGAACGGAAAAACAGTTTGTGTGTTGTGAAAGAGATAAAAGCCATGCTAAGAAGTTGATAGCAGGTTCTTTTTTTGACTATAATAGAGGATCTGGGTGTGGACACATTGTTCAAGGATTTTGGAGGAGGAGTTGAATGGCAATATGTCAATAGCAGGATTATTCGTTGGAGTTTAGAGGTATGATGAAAGATTTTTTCCACAGAAGAGGGAAGTGAGATTGTTTTATGTTTCTACTGATGACTATAGATATAGGATAGACTAGTGTTTCTGCTAATATTTTGAAGTATTCATCTGGGAGATTGACAGATGCTAGGGTGGTGGGGTTTAGATGAAGAAATGTTTTGATCATAGATGAGGGAATGTCTTGAAGAGTGAACAAAGCAGTCTAGTTCATTGTGTTAAGTGTAGTAATAATGGTGCAGGTACTGTGTTAGGTGATTCCGGAGGTGGCTGCCAGACACTGTTAATTTAGAAGCAATGCTAGTACTAGTCATACTGGAAAGTGGGTTAAGTTGAGATTTTTTCCCCTGGATTAATTAACATGTTTATGAGGACCCAGAAGTCTTGTTCAACTGTTAAAATTTATAGTAGTGTTTTTTTTTCTTATCCTGGATGATTCACTTTCTTCCTTTGCTTCTATGCTCATAGTATGTTACTAGAATGGAGTGAGATTTGGTTTTATACCAGTTACTCCATGACATATATCCTTTGTTTTCAAGTCAGTCTTGATGATTAAGAATGTTTAGGAAGGAGTCATTGAATTACTAGGAAATCTCATCTAGCTACAGAAAATTTCATGGAGTCTATTTGCATTGCTTGAGTGTATTTATGAAGGTGAGTTTATTAAAGTTGTTTAGGTTCATAGGTTCATAGGTAGGTACTAGGCTATCAGCCCAAGGCCTAAGTAAGCCTAGCCAACAAGGTTCCCTGGCTTACACCACCCAAGAAAGTTAAGTTCCTGTGCCCCTGTCGAGCAGAGCCACAGAAGTGATCCCGGGGGTGTATTTCTTATTTCCCATCCACTCATCAAGATTTTTCTTAAAGAGTGCTAATGAGGAACTTTGCTTGACATAGATGGGTAGCTTGTTCCAGAATATAGGAAATCTCTGGGACAGGAATCTATCCCTCCAGCATGTGCTGTTTATTGTGGTGACAAGGTTTAGGTCTCTAGAGTGTGTAGCTTGGCGGGATTGGGATTTCTTTAGGTATAGCATGTCCAACATCTCTGGGTTTAACATAGCTTTATATGTTAGGCAGAGATCTCCTCAGAGGAGGTGATATGCTACAGAGTAAAGCTGGAGTTTTTTGAGAGGGTCAGTGTAGGGCATCTGTTTGAGGCCAGTAATCCTCTTTGTGAGGTACTTTTGTGGCCCTTCCAGCTGCTGCAGATGTCTTGTAAGGTACATTCCAAAAGAGGCACTGTACTCTATAATGGGTCTAATGAGTGCCAAGTAGAGGGGAACAATGACCTCTTTTTCCTGGATGAGAACCCTTTTGTGATGAGTTGTGCCACATAGAAGGATTTCCTGACTACTGTGGCGATGTGACTATCAAAGGAGAGACTACTGTCCATCTGGGTCCCAAGGTCTCTTATCACACATTTGGCATTAAGTAGACTGCCATTTATGTGGTAGTTCATGGGTACAGAGTTTTTACAAAGGGTATGACAATACACTTTTTGACATTGAGCATGAGGCCATGCCTCTGACACCAGGCATCTACGACAGTGAGGCCCTTCTGTAGGATGTCCACATCATTTGGGGACTCGACTATGGCTCCTAGTTTGCAGTCATCTGTGAACTTTGTTAGCCAGAGGCCTTCTTTGTTAGCCTGTACTTCAGAGAAGTAGATACCAAACAGGAGAGGTCCCAGGACTGAACCCTGTGGTAGTCCACTTGTCACTGGTTTGAAGTCAGATTTGGAGTCTGCAACTTTTACAGTGTGGGTTCTGTCAGTAAGCCAGTTGGCAACCCATCTTGTGATGTAGGGATTTGTACCTAGTTTAGGGAGTTTAGCTATAATTCCAGAATGGGGGATGGTATTGAAAGCCTTGGCGAGGTCAAGATAGGCTGTGTGAACCACCTTACCCTTGCCGACAGCTTTGGTGACTGCCTCAAAGAAGTTGATCAGGTTCAGAAGGCATGATCTGCCTTTCACAAACCCGAACTGGGTGGGGTCCAGAGTTTGGAGGTTACCATTGTCTTTGTTTATGAGTTCCATGATAACACATTCCATGGTCTTGCAGACCAGGCACGTCAGGCTAATAGGGTGATAGTGAAAAGTCCAAAGTAAGCAAAGCTGGTTAAGTGGAAAGTGGAAAAACAGTTCAAGACAAAAAAACAAAGTCACTAATCCACAAACGCAGCAAAGTTTTAATATAAAAAAACAAAGCTTTCAGACATAAAAGTCCTTCTTCAGTGTTTAAAAAACAATTAAATCCAACCATCATTTTATACAAATTTAAAAATAATCACATGACACAGCCATCCTATTAAAATAAAATATCAATTATATCAGCAGTCTTCAATAATTCATATTTACAGAGGTATTCTCACACATACATCAGAACATATTTAATACTATCATAAGTCATGAAATATATATTTAAAAATAATACACACACACACACATATATATATATATATATATATATATATATATTGAAAAAAAAAAAAATGATATATATATATATATATATATATATATATATATATATATATAGGATGATGCATATACAAATAAAATATATAAATATATAACATCAGGCAACTTTTTGCTGCTTGGTCCTTAATATTGGTTTCATGCATAGATGTGATTACAGGGACTCTGCATTCTTCCTGTATAGATATGGGCCCTTTAGGTGGTGAGAGGGGGGTAAAGTTAGCACTGAACCTATCCGTTAGGATGTTGGCAATACCAGTTGGTTCTGTAATTTTCGTGCTGTTGTGCTATAACTCAGAGCAGATCTGAGTGTTGCCATTGAGATTCTTGATATAGCTATAGAATGCTTTGTGGTTGCCCTTAGACTCAGTGGTGATTTTGTTTTCGTAGCTAGCTTTGGAGGATCTTATAAGGGACCTTAGCTTTTTACTGAGGCTCACCAGGGAGGTCCTCCACTCATGGGATTTTACTCTCTTTTGGAACAGTTTCTTTCTTCTGTTGTAGAGTTTGTTTATAGCAGGGGACCACCAGATTGGCTTCCTTTTTTTGGAGGCTAGTGTCTTGGTTCTTTTTGGATAGCACAATCCATGCACTTGTGTAAGTGCTTATAGAGTGCATTTGTGTAGGATTCAGCAGTCATAACTGTATTGTCCATCTGCATGGGTGTCATGAAGTTTGCCACTTCTGTTTTAAGAAGCATGAAGTTGGCTTTGGAGAATTTTTTTACCATGGTTTCCTTAATGGTGGGTGGGGCAGGATGCGAATATCTAGGGTGATTAACTTATGGTCGGATCTGACCAATGAGGAGTTGACTTCAGGTGTGGAACACCAGTCACTCATGTTGGTAATGACTAGGTCTAGGATATTGTTGCCCCTGGTGGGGTGTGGATACGTTGATTCAGGGCATTGGAATTTATGAATTCCAGAAAGCATTGAGTGAAGGAGTTGGTACATGAGTAGTTTTCCCAGTTAATGGTGGGGTAGTTGAAATCCATTATTAAGGTGTTTGGTTGAACCCTAATATTTTCAAGTATATCAAGAAAAGAGGAGTGGGAATCCTGGAGCATGGTGGGGGATCTGTAGCAAGCTACAATTTGGATTGCAGTTTTGCCCAGAGTTAGTTGCACTTGGATAACCTCGGATGCATTATGCTATGCAACTAGCCTGAAGATGTGGATATCCTTAATAAATATGGACACACCTCCACCTTTGGTGTTCTGGTCCAGGTTAGATGGCCGAAAAGTGTGGTATGAGTTATAGCCTGGTAATGCAGGGGTGCTCTCTAGACCCTTGAACCAGGTCTCAGTCACTACACAGATAATGATGTTCTCCATTTTAAGGAGTGCCTCGAGTGAGTGCATTTTGAGATTTAGACTTCTAGCATCGAGTAACATTACCCTCAGTTTTTGCTTGCCTGTTCCTGTTATGGTGGTGAATTTGTCATTTGAACCTTGCCTAAAAAGGCACTATAGGTGCGGCAATAGTCTTAGCCAGTATCAGGAATCCCAGGGGCAACAGGTACAGACCATCTCTGGCAAAGCATTGTGGCCTGTCAACCATGTCACCTCAGGCAGACAGATGCTGGATCCCCTTAGAATGACACCAGAAGCTTAGCCAATTGTTGAAGTCAATCATTTCCTCCTTGTACTGCAGTATCATTCTGGGTGATGGCAGGATGCTACTCAGGGCTAGGGTCATACCTGTCTGGGCTACAAGATCAGAGAGTTCTTCCATGGCTCTTTTCATGTAGTCCAGGGAGGTACATCTCAGGTCATTCACACCAACATGGACAATGACAGAGTCATATTTGTGCTTGTTGTGGAGTGACCTGAGTGCGTGGGTTATGTGGCGGATCCTGGCACCCAACAGGCAGCTGACAGTAACCTTCTACTTGTTTAGCCTGTTGAGTGGGACATCAGTGTGCCTGACTATAGAGTCACCTATGACTAGTGTGTTGGGTATGTTGTTTTGCCTTATTGGCTGTGGTTTATTGGTGCACTGAGTCTGTGGGTTATGTGTCATTTGAGTTGTGTTGGGGGGTGGAGGTTGCTTGCGTTTCTGCTTTGGAGGTCTCTGTTGCTTGAGCAGATTACTGAGAACCTCTGCGAAAGTTTTTCTGTTTCTATGTGTGGATTTTGGAGGTAGGTTTAGTGGGACTAAGTGATAAGTGTGGTGTGGTGCAAGTGTTTACCTTCTCTTCTTGACTGTCAAGTTCAGTCTTGGTTGGACAGAGCTTTACCTCTAGTTTGGCTAGATAAGTGTATCTCTCACAAGTTGTGGTGTTGGGTGGTAGGAGGAGAGGGTTGTCTGTGTACATGAGGCAATTGCTACATTGCCCCAAGATGCTCAGATTCATCAGATAGACAGGAGAGAACACTGGGAGCTGATCCTTGGACATACCTGAATAAAAAACTACTTTCCTCTAGACAAGTGAGGAAAGTGAGTATAGGAGATGTTTTTCTCTAAGCAAGTGAGGAAAGTAAGTACAAAAACTGTTTTCCTCTAGGAAAAGAAGAAGGTTGAGTGCTGTAGTAATTTGTAGCTTATTTAGTGCTAACAACAAGTTCTGAACAAGTGCTGAGCACAAATAAGAAAATTAAAGTGCGAAAACTAAGAATCTGTAGCTGGATCTTGTGGTAGATACGCTACCTAGTGCTTACCACTCCCACTGATAAGCTAGAATGCTTCCCTCCAATACAGAAAGACTTGGGGGGCTCAGAAGCTTACAAACAGTCCTGAATATAACAAATCTGTATCTGGACTAGACTAGTTACAGGAAAGGTGGGGAAACAAGCGCAAACACGGGCTTTTAAAACAGAAAGTTGAAAGAGATGCAAAAACTGCCCCAACGGCCAATAAACTACAATTTCTGAGCCAGAAACCACTCTTGTGGTAGATAGGCTACCTAGTACTTACCACTCCCACTGATAAGCTAGAAGGTTTCCCTCCAACACAGAAAGGCTTGTGGTGCTCAGAAGCTTACAAACAGTCCAGGATACAGCAAATCTGTATCTGGACTAGACTAGTTACAAGACAAGTGGGAAACAAGCGCAAACACAGGCTTTTAAACCAGAAAGTTGAAAGAGATGGAAAAACTGCCCAAACAGCCTATAAACTACAATTTCTCGGCCAGAAACCACTCTTGTGGTAGATAGGCTACCTAGTGCTTATCACTCACACTGATAAGCTAGAAAGCTTCCCTCCAACACAGAAAGGCTTGGGATGCTCAGAAGCTTACAAACAGTTCTGGATACAGGACATCTGTATCTGGACTGGACTAGTTACAAAAAAAGTAGGAAACAAGTGCAAACACAGGCTTTTAAACCAGAACATTGAAAGAGATGGAAAAACTGCCCAAACGGCCAATACAATTTCTGGGCCAGAAACCACTCTTATGGTAGCTAGGCAACCTAGTGCTTACCACTCCCACTGATAAGCTAGAAGGCTTCCCTCCCACACAGAAAGGCTTTGGGTGCTCAGAAGCTTACAAACAGTCCTGGATACAGGAAATCTGTATCTGGACTAGACTAGTTACAAGAAAAGTAGGAAACAAGCGCAGACACAGGCTTTTAAACCAAAAAGTTGAAAGAGATAGTAAAACTGCCCAAATGGCCAATAAACTACAATTTCTGGGCCAGAAACCACTCTTGTGGTAGATAGGCTACCTAGTGCTTATCATTCCCACTTATAAGCTAGAAGGCTTCCCTCCAACACAGAAAGGCTTTGAGGGCTCAGAAGCTTACAAACAGTCCTGGATACAGCAAATCTGTATCTGGACTAGACTGGTTACAGGAAAGGTGGGAAACAAGCGCAAAGACAGGCTTTTAAACCAGAAAGTTGAAAGAGATGGAAAAACTGCCCAAACGGCCAATAAACTACAATTTCTGGGCCAGAAACCACTGTTGTGGTATATAGGCTACCTATTGCTTACCACTCCTACTGATAAGTTTAAAGGCTTCCCTCCAACACAGAAAGGCTTTGGGGACTCACAAGATTACAAACAGTCCTGGTTACAGCAAATCTGTATCTGGACTAGACTAGTTACAAGAAAGGCAGGAAACAAGCTTAGAATGTTTTTTTTTTTGGAAAGTGGATAGGGAGAATGGAAAAACAGAAGATTATTCAAAATTAAGGACTTAAGTGGCTTGCCCTTCACAAATGTTCTCTGCTGTCTGAAGTCAAAATATGATCTCACTGTACTCGGTTGAGTGAGCAAATGGGACCCAGGAGGAGTGTTCAAACACAAATTTATAGGAGGGGCAGGCAATTCTAAAGCCACCAAGATTAATACCAGAACAAGAACAGGGAGGGCGAGCGGGAAACTAACTGCAGAGACAGAGAGAGACCACCATATTCTATGAAACAATTAAATAGACAAATAAATAACTACAGAGAGACACAGACCACAATATTCAATGAAACAATTAAATAGACTAAAAAAGGGTTCCTGTTACCAGATCGCAGATGCAGTTTGTTGAATGCGTCTTGATCGAACTAGCAAGAGCAAAAAGGCAAAATAACGAAGCGGCTTTACAGCAAATTCTTTCCCTGGGAAAGAATTTGCTTGGCCACTTTTGTTACTTTGCCTTTTTCACCACTGTAGTGCAATTTTGAAGTTGGTATATTTAAGTAGAGGGGTGTGGGGGGCACAGCCCCTCATGTTGTGGGGTGTGTGGGGTGAAGCTCCCCACATTATGTAAAAGTTTTTCTTTTTTTATTTCGGAACAGCGATTTTTTTTTCCTTTGAAAAAAATCACTGTTCTGAGGTTTCGACGTTGTAAACTTTCGCTTACATGGGGTTGGTTATTTACCATTCGCTTTTTTAAGCATGCGATAATATAATATTGACCCAAATAAAATGCAGTACAATCTTTAACACTGCAAGTTTGTACTTAACTCAGCTAGTAATGCAGTTGATTGTAGGTATGTAGCAGAAGCCAAACAACTCATATATTGAGCAGTAATAAATTCAAAGATATGTGACTAACACTTATAAATACAGAGAAACCCTCTAGGCTAAAGGTTTAACACTGAATATCAATGAAGTGAAACACAATAGCCCGCACTTACTTCAGGGACAGAGAGAGACCACAGTATTCTATGAAACAAATTTCTCCCCGGGCCTCTACTGAAAATGGACATATATCCAGCTAGACTAGCCCGGTTAACAAATGTAAAATAAAAATAATAAATAAATAAAATAAATAAAATAGAAAAATAAATAGCAACAGAGAGGCACAGACGACAATATTCAATGAAACAATTAAATAGACAGAAAAATAAACTGCAGTACAATCTTTAACACTGCAAGTTTGTACTTAACTCACCTAGTAATGCGATTGATTGTAGGTATGTAGCAGAAGCCAAACAACTCAGATATTGAGCAGTAGATCTAATTGTGTTGAATTGGTATTTTTTATAGTTTTGTGATAGTCTTTAATGATGAATGCATGATGGATTGTTTCAAGAGAGAAAGAGAAAAGTATGATTTAAATAGACTAAAGATAAATGGTGTGCTTGTAATACAAAGCCATTTAATGGAAAGAAAGAATGAGAAAGTTAAGCCTTTACTAGGTAAAAGGTGAAAATGGAAACATATGGACTGAGAGGACTAGAGACTCCTGATGAAAAATTGATAGGAGTCCAAGTAAAAAAGTGACACATATTATTGATTATATAAAAGAGATATATAACAAAAGCATTAGGGAATGGATATAAATTAGACTGAACAACTAGGAGATGTGACTAGGAACATTTTAGGAAAAAGGTAATACAGCAAAACATAGATATTGTGATAAAAAAAAAGAAGAATATAGAGTTTCCTAAGGGACAATGCGTTGGGGGATGGGTTACCGGACTTTAGAAAAAAGCAAAGGAAATGCTTTTGGAAATAATATGTTTTTTTGATCCATAGGTGAAAGTGCGTGTGTTTGTGTGTGTGTGTGTGTGTGTGTGGGGGGGGGGGGGGGGATGCAGGAAACTGCACAAGATGTCAAATGAACTAGCTCTAGTTCTTTAATGGTTCTTTAATAAAGGCATGATTAAGAGAAAGGTAAAAAGATGAAGAAATTTGCAGAGGAACTGTGCAATTTTTATAAAATAAAGAAAAAAAGATGCAATGTGAGAAACTGGGGACCAATAACATTATTCAATGTGTATTATATGATAGTAATTAAAATAAATTAGAAGCACTTTAGAAATATATTGCAAAAGCAGGCATACAGAATTAAAGGGAAGGGTGTAAAAGAGATGCTGATTATTGCTAAAGAAGGTACACAGAGGTTAACAGAATGAAAATTAGATGTCAGTAATTTTGTGTGACATAATGAATGTCTGTGATTATACACAGCAAGAAGAGTTGTAAGATTTTGGAAGCATATGGTGTTGGGAATAAAGTGGTAATGGTTAACTTTTTATTGAATATATATATTTAAGGGTACATATGTGAAAGCCCTGATTAATGAGGGGGTTAGTGAGAGTGTGAATTAGATAAAAATGTATGGAGTGTACATTAGGGTTCTGCTATTACTGAGATTTTATTTCTTTTGGTAGTTAATGTGCAATTTCACAGATTAATGCAGAAGGGGGTGTTGTGAGGATTAAATGCAAAGTTCAAATCAAGTTACCTTTAATGCTACGGTATGTGAGAGATTTGATCATTTAAGTCAATTACAGATTACGGATTAAGGAACTAATAAATGTAGTAGAAAAGTTTTTGCAATATGTGGATTTGGTATCGAGTAAAACAAAATATAATGATTATGGGGAAACAGTAAACAGAAGTTATGGCAGCTGCACTGGCACAGATGAATAAAGCCATGACTATGACCTGATTAACCCAAGTCTGATTAATGACTAAGATACCTGTTGGAGCTGTAATTTGGGAATGGAGGAACTGATGCTATATTGGTGGCTCACCTGTCCTCAAGGAGAGGGTATGGGATTGCATGGCTGGGGTGCAGCTTTCTGTAGATGAATCCCTGATGAAGGCAGTAGATCCCATGGAATGCTAGTTTAAAGAAAGACAGAGCTGTTCTAAGAAAAGAAGCTATGAAGTCAGACTTGCTAAACACAGCAGTTGTAATTGTAAAGCACTGTTCAAACATTTAACTAGTATGGCAAAGATGAGACATTCAATATTACCATTAATATGCATGGAATAACTATTACAGAGAACAGAAAATTTGCACATTTGTTTGTGCAAAAAAAAAAATCTTCTAAAATGTAAAAAATGGATGTTCAGTAGGATATTTTCAATGCTGATAATAATGAGGTATGCTAAGAAATATCAGAAGAGGGAGTTTCTGATTTAAAGAGATGCTTAAACTGGGTCTATGTTCGCTCGTTGAATGTGAATTAAAGTGAACTACTTATCCTCAAACACTATCCTTTCCTTACTGTAGTGCAATCTACAAATCTGCCTTTTACCTACTGTAGTGCGATCTCACAGTTGGAATATATAATTAGTGGGGGTGTGGGGGCACAGCCCCCTACATCAGGAGGATCTGCTGTGCCTCCCCACACCCTTGTTAATTATATATACTAACTCTGAGATCACACTACAGTAGAGAAAGGGCAGTTTCCCTTCTCTTAGCATACCTGTAAGTCCATAGTCCCTTCTGTTGTGTGTATGTTGGCCAACTATGGCTATGTGATAATTTTGTTTCAGATGATGTGCGTTTTCAATGAACAGGAGTTTTGCTGGATAGTGTTCATGGAAGAGATGTTCACTGTAATTCACATTCGATGAGTTAACATAGACCTGATTAAATTTAATTCAGCTGCTGGACCAGATAGTTCAGATAGGTACTTTATAAGTAAATTTACAGAAAGGTTAGTTCCCTGCCTATCTTATGTATTTCAGAATACAGTGAAATCTGGGTATGTTCCTAAAATATGGAAAAAATGCTAATTTAGTACAGATACCAAAGTGTACTAATGTATCTATAGCAGAAAACTGCAGATCAATAAGCTTAACATATATTTTGGGGAAATGTTTTAAAAAATATCGGTCAGATGTTACCTGTTTGTGCTAGGATTGAGTTACATAAATTTCAACATACTTTACCCTGCTTAACTCATTTGGTTAACTTTTACGTAAATATTTTGGATACATTAGATGTGAGGTTACTGACAGATGTCATCTATTTAGATATTGATAAGGTATTTGATATGATGCCAATCATTCAAATTATAAGAACATTACAGTCTTTAGGTATTAACTTCTATATTACACACTGAGTCATAAACTGGCTAAATGGCAAGAAGTGTCATACATGTATTGGAGATTGTATCTCTCTGATGAGGTGCAAGTTAAAACTGGGGTACCACAAGGCTCAATAGTGGGCTCACTATTATTTGGGATGCTTATCTGAAATTTTCCTGCTGTACAAAATGCATGGGCCGGCGGGTTTGCAGATAGTACAAAGGCTGACACAGTTATTACTAATATTAAACATCAGAGTGTGTTTCGGGAATACTTGGATAGACTGCATAGGAGGACAATTTCAAATGGAATGAGTTTCAATGAAAAAAAGTAAGGTACTACATTTCAGCAGGAGTGCTCAGTGGCATCTATATGCATTGGATGATCATATTTTAACCCTAGACAATTATGTTAGGGATTTAGGAATTTTGGTTGATGATGAATTAAGATTTGAAGTTCATCTGGGAGATATGCTTAAGAAAGTCTATGGAGTGATAAAAATATATTAAGATGCATCTCAGTTTGGGATGCTACTGTTATGGTTCCCATATATAAATCAGCTGTAAGACCATTATTGAATACTGTGCCCTTTTTGCATGTATAATCAGACACATATTAAGAAACCAAGAAACTCAAGAAGGTTCAGAGATTATTTACAACACACACACACACACACACACACACACACACACACACACACACACACACACACACACACACACACACACACAGTTGCGGTTTCATCCTTTGGTAGGGTGTGCTGTCTGTGAATGTAAGTTGGTTAGGAATGTTTGTGCAGGTGAGGTAAGGGGATAGTTTTATTGCTGTATGTGATAATAATTAGGTGAGGATATAGTTTTATTGTTCTCTGTATGTGTAATACATAGCTGTGTGCCTGAGTGCTTTGGTTAGTGATGCTGTTGGAGAAAGTTTTTTTTTTGTAAACTAATGTGGTGGGTTAGGGTTAAGGGAAGAACTACGGTTACTTACTCATATATAACCCTAACCCTATTCCTGCCCCTAAACCTACCTCTGCACATTATCCTATGACAAACCCTTTCCCTAACAGTACCACAAATCACACAGATTTGGTCCTGTTGTGGCATTAGGGACTTTTTATTCTTTTAGCCAACTGATCAGAGAATTAAATAATTTATTTTCCTTTTTTGATTGATTGATTTTCAGTATTTGTAGTGTTCAGCTTTAGTAATGTTCAAATTAAAGTGGCCAACTTACTGAGTGTGTGTTTGTATGTTTCTTCAATTTGAACATTACTAGTACGCAAATATATCTGGCCTGTTGGCTAATAACTAGTGGTTGCTGACTAGCAGTTCATAACTGTATAACTGCCAAGTTGTACTTCTTTGGCCTAAGTTAAAATGATAACAGGACCGTAACTGCCACAGTTACTCTGAAAATATAGCAAAAGTAACAGGTTTCTTACCTGTCTGTGGATTGTTTTTGTTTTACGATTGCAGTGTACAAGGTGGTTTCAACCAGCTCCATTCGCCCTCGCTTCGCTTGGGCTCACTCTGCTCCCCATACTTTACCCCCATTCCCACCCACCCCCTATTCCATTACATTTCTATCCTCTTAGCCACACCCCAGTGCTCACTGACCAATCCTATTTCCACTCCCCCTCCTCCACACTTCCTATCTCACTTTTCATCTCTTGCTACACCTATAGTATCTCTCTAAATGTTTCCTTCTTTTTACTATTCAATTCTTTTATGCTCTCTTTTCCTAACTTTTTCTCTTCTCTCTTTTGCAACATCTGTAAACCCACAGTCAGTACCTCAGAATACACACTACGCAACCAGGTCCACTTTCTCCCCACAGAATTTTTACTCTAACATTAGCCCCAGCCTATATCTCCTATACTCTCTTCTACTTGCAAACACACATCATCTGCACCAATTATTTCTTACACTACTCTCCCAATCCCTTTTTCCCCCACTATTTTCTCTTCCCCTCATCTGTTCCGGAGACATCCACCTAAACCTGGGTGCTCCAACACTTGCTCCCCCTCTCACACTACCTCTGCTAAATGTTCTAAAACTCTTCATATCACTCTAAACTTCCAAAGTATGTGTAATAAATCCTCTGAATTAAAAGCCTGGCTGTCTCAAAACGCAACCAATATCCTAGCCACTACAGAAACATGGTTAAAACCTTCTATACAGGACTCTGAGTTTCTCCCACCAAACTTCAACATAATTAGAGCAGATAGGATTAGCAGAAAAGGAGGTGATGTTGCAATTACCTACCCCAATACTTAAAAAAAATCTCTCCATTTAAACATTCTATCCCTCAATTTTAAAATGCTGAGATTCTGACTTACTTTCTGGAAATCAGCTGCTCTAAAAACTCTGTATTATTGTCATATATATTCGTCCTGGAAATAACATAACAATCTTGGAAAATATCCTTTCCTGGATTTCCTTCACTGTAAAAAATGAAACTTATTCTTGGTGACATGAATATCGACTGGGCCTCCATTTACTCCACAGAATCATCCTTCAGCATAAATTTGTTTCATTTCACCCAACTTATCTCCACCCCTACCAGATACAATAACAAAACCAATGAAGGCAAACTCATAGACTGGATTCTTGTCACTGACTATCCAACTACATAACTCCAGGCACAATGACCAATTCTATTAGTGACCATCTCCCTGCCTTTGCTGTCTGTGCCCACTCCTCCATTCACAAAGTCCATAATACCAAAACTGTCCAAAATCTTTCAAAATGTAACCTCCTCACTTTCAACAACATCCTAAAAAGCATTAACTGGAATAGTTTTAAAACTCTCTCTTTAGATGATGCCCTTCTTCATTTTAACAATACCTTTCTAAATATCTTGGAGAGTATAGGTGCCTTCAGAACCAAACAAATCAAAAGTAATCATGCCCCTTGGTTAACAACACCTACCAAAGAGATTGTGTCTTACAGAGATAAAGCTTGGAAAACCTGGCTTAGATCTAAAAACATCCATCAAACCTCATTTATTATAAACAGCTCTGAAACCGGTTAAAAAACACATTGCTAAAGACAAACAGCAATTCTTCTGCAGTCAGCAATCTAATAAGAAAATAACCCCAAAATGTTCTAGTCTTCTATAAATAATCTTCTAAACCCTGGCACCAAATCCAGTCCCTGTCCACACCCAGACATGCCTCCTGAACAAATTGCCAACATTTTCAGTGCCTTCTTTATAGACACCATTGCCAACATAGCTGCCAGCTTCTCTTTACCTCTCCCAAATATTCCTATTCCCACAACTGCATCATCCCATTCCCCTTCCCAATTCTCCTCTCCCCCAATTAATATCACACAAACTTTGATCCACACTATTCCAAGTATTAATAGCTGACCCCCAAACTTCTCACAACAGTCTTTCCCCCATGAGTTCAACCTTTCACCCATCCCCACCTCTTTCATTAAAAATTACTCTAAAAATTAAAACCCTGTTCAAACTCAGCCGAGAAAATCCCTGCCAAGTTTCTAAAAATTGCTGCTTATTCTGTAGCCTACCCCATCAGCATTCTGATTAATAGATCAATCCTAGGATCCTATGTCCCTTGTTTCTGGAAAAAAACAATTATTCTTCCTCTTCATAAGGGTGGCCTTTCAACTGATGTCTCCAACTTTCGTCCTATTGCTATACTCTCCCCAATCTCTAAAATCATTGAAAAATGTGTGCAAAAACAACTCTTAGGCTATCATCTTAAGAACAAGATCCTCTCCTCAACACAGCACGGTTTCTGGCCAGGTCACAGCACGTCAACTGCTTTGATTTAGTTTCTAGACATAGTTAACAAAGCTAGGGATTTGGGACACATTATGTCTGCCCTTTTCTTAGATCTTTCAAAAGCATTTGACACCATCTCTCATTCCATCCTCTTTTCTCAGCTATCAAACATGGGGTTATCTCCCCAGGCACTTAATTCATTTTAGACCTATCTCTCCAACAGAGAGCATGCTGTTACATGGCACAATTCCATTTCCCCCTATCTACTTAACCCTACATGCATCCCCCAAGGTTCTATTTTGGGCCCTCTGTTATTTAATATTTTTATTAATAATCTACACCTGGCTATCCCACAGGGTTCCCTTTTCCAATATGCAGATGACTCCACCATAGTCTGCTCTGCACCCACTGCAAACATACTTCAGCAAAATACCCAGGCAGCTTTTTCCTCTCTGGAGACATGGCTTCACACTAATCATCTTTCTCTTACCCCCCCAAAAAAACCCCTAAACTTATGATTTTCATATCCAAGAGACAATCCCATATAAACAAACCTAGTCTCAACATACACTCTCTCAACTCTACAAAAATTGAGATAATAGCCCACTCCAAATTACTTGGTGTAATAACTGATGAAAATCTCAGATTTGACTTGCATATTCAAAACAATATATCTAAGACCCACAAGAAGCAAGGGTTGCTCTATAGACACAGTAAGTTCCTCTCCCTCTCATCTAAACAGACTCTAGCACAAGCATACCTTTTGCCTTCTCTAACCTATGGCACACCATTGCTAACCTATCTGCAATCTTCCCTACTATCAAAATTAGAAACATGCTATAATAAGATCGCTAAATTTGCTACTAACACCCGCCACTCAACTCACCACTGTAATGCCCTAAAAAAGTTACAATGGCCCGAACTTCCCCATTACCTGTTATTCCTCCAGTTCATAATTACTCATAAACTTATTTATAAACCACAAGACTGCCCTGCACTTAACTCACTATTCTCCCTGTATAGCACCACTAGGCCTCTGTAATCTGAACAACAGCTTCTTCATGTCCATAAACCCAAAATACCTGCAGGACAGTTATTATACTCATGGACCATGGCCAAAAAGTGGAACACCCTGCCAACACCTATCCACCTTCAACATAATCTATGCAACTTTAAAAATGCTCTTTATAACAGCTTCCTCACAAACTGGATATGTAACTGCTCACTTTCCTCCTCTGCCATTACTTAATATGCCCACTGAACCTGGTCAGTCCATCTCTACTCCCTACTAATATATCTCACTTGTAGCCTAATTCTACTTAATAACTTACTACTAACTACAACCCCTCACCTCTTCCTGACTACTAAACAGTTTTTACTAAGCCTTGCTCTTTCTAAGTCACATTCTACGTCTACATATATTTACAGCATAGCTCGTCACTCCTTAGGAAATCCCTTACTGCATGCTTTCTCATCAATGCTCAGCCTTTATTCTCTTCATAGTCCATGTATTCCTTGTATTTATCTCAATGTCTGATGATTGTTTTCAAACCAATACTTTATTGTTGTTGATATTGGGTATATTCAGTTGTATTCTATTTTTGCATGATCTTCATGCATCTTATAATTCTTTTTTGTAATAAATTTCATGTAACTTTATGTATGTACATCTTGCAATCTGTCATACTTATGTTTTATGTATAACTTGGAGTGTTTCTCCCCAGGCCTCCACTGAAAATGGGGTTCACTGGCCCAGTAGACTTTCCTGGTAATCAAATGCCAATAAATAAATAAATAAAATAAATATCAATGCCTATATCTATCTATATTTATATAGACAGACAGATTGATATAATATATAGTGATAGATATGATATAATTAAGGAGCTGATAAGGAGCTGTTTCCTGTGATCCAGATGTTCAAGGTTTGATCCTCTCAGCCTCCATTGCCAAACTGTGTGTCTCTGAGCAAGTCACTTAACCAGACAACACTCCTGGGCTGAGTGTCAAAAAGATAAATGAAGATGAGTGCTCTACCCTGGTTTAAGCACTTGGGCTTCAGGCCAGTTATTTTACATTAAAAGGGTTCATAGTCTGCACTCTTGTGGAAGGAGAGGCTGGACTCTGCCCTTCTGAGCTGGGAATTTCTGGTTAAAGGCTTATAGTGCCTGCATATTTGAACTGCTTCTTACTGAAATTGGTACACCTTGTTTGCTGTAGCATAGACTAGATCTAGGCCTGCTGAATCTAGCTTTGTTTGTATAACTTGAACACTAATCCAGGCATTCTTTAAAGTATTCAATTGTATTTACTACTGCTTGGTAGTAACTTGATTAAAGTGTAGCTATCATTCTAAGTCTTTTGGATTAAGCACTTGGGCTTCAGACCAGTTGTTTTACATTAGGAAGGTTTGTGGCCTGCACTGTGGTGGCAGGACAGGTAGCTTACATCCTTCTAAGTTGGGAACTGCTGATTGAGGGCTCAGTGTCTGTTATTCTAAAAGTGTATTAGTTCTGGTTTAAGCACTTGGGCTTCACGCCAGTTATTTTACATTAAGAAGGTTCGTGGTCTGCACTCTTGTGGGAGGAGAGGCTGGACGCTGCCCTTCTGAGCTGGGAATTTCTGGTTAAAGGCTAATAGTGCCTGCATATTTCAACTGTTTCTTACTGAAATTGGTACACCTTGTTTGCTGTAGCATAGACTAGATCCAGGCCTGCTGAATCTAGCTTTGTTTGTATGCTTGTTGTTTGTTTGCTTGTTATTTCCCTGAAATGCTAATACCACCTAAAAAACGGCTTTTCAGTGCTTCTGTGGATCCCTAGTGATATCTGCATTGCTTACTGTACTTATTTCCTTGTTTCACTTAAAAGAAAGTTACTGTTTGTCATTTTTGCATTTAAGTTACCTGTAACACATTGCATTTAAGTTACCTGGCACTTGCTCACTAAAGCAATTATATAAGTCAGCACTAAAAAATTAAAAGCACTACACCCTTACAAACTCCCCTTGAGTACCTTGTTCCCCATTGGCCCTTTTTTTTCAATTATAAATACTATTCTAGCATGTCCAAAGGTCAGTTGTCAATCTCCTCTCTGGTCCAGCTGGCGAATCTGGGAATCTTGAGGCAATGTTACAACTGCCTCATGTACACAGACAACCCTCTCCTTCTCCCAACAAATTCCAACACATGTGAGAGATGCATCCATATAGCCAAACTGGAGGCTAAGCTCTCTCAACTCAGTACTGGCGTAACCAGTCAGGAGGAGAAGGAAACCACACTCACTACAATTCCAGTCTCACATAGACCTACCACGACAGCAAACCAAACACATAAACACACAAAAACATACTCGGAAGCTCTAAATAAAAATCTGCCTAAGCAGCAGAGACCTCCAAAGCAGACACCCAAGCAACCACTACCCCAAAACAAAACACATGCAACACATAGCTCACAAAGCCAGTGTGCCAAACAGTCACTGCCCTTAAGGCTAAACAATACACCTGATACACTTGTAATAGGTGACTCTATCGTCAGGCACACTGACGTCCCGCTCACCAGGCTGAACAAGGAGAAGGTCACGGTGAGCTGCCTGTTGGGCGCTAGGATCCGCCACATAACACAAGCACTCAAGTCACTCCAAGGCAAGTACAAATATGACTCAGTCATTGTCCATGCTGGTGTGAATGACCTGAGATGTACCTCCCTGGACTACATGAAAAGAGACATAGAGGAGCTCTCTGAGCATGTGGCCCAGGCCGGTATGACCCTGACCTTGAGTAGCATCTTACTCTCACCAAGAATGATGCCACAATATGAAGACAAGATGATCAATTTCAACAATTGGCTTAAGTATTGGTGTCATTCAAAGGGGATCCAATGCCTGTCAGCCTGGGATGACATGCTCAACAAGCCACGATGCTTCACTAGGGATGGCTTGCACCTGTCACCCCTGGGCTTTCGGATATTGGCAAAGGCTCTTGCTACCCCCATAGTGCCTTTTTTAGGCAAGGCTCAAAAGACAAACCCACCTCCATAGGTATCACAAGGGATAAGAAACTAAGAGTAATGCTACTCAACACCAGATGTCTAAACCTCAAGATGCACGCACTCGAAACTCTCCTTAACATGGAGAACATTGATATCTTTTCAGTAACAGAAACCTGGTTCAAGGCTCCCGAGAGCACCCCAGCACTACCAGGTTATACCTCATACCATGCTTTTCAGCCCCAAAACTTGGCCCGAACCACAAAAGGAGGGGGAGTATCAATATTCATCAAAGATACCCACACCTCCAGGTTGGTGGCACAGCACGAAGCATCAGAGACTATCCATGTGAAACTAACAGTGGGTAAAACTGCCTTCCAGTTTATAGCCTGCTACAGACCACCCTCCGAAATCCAGGAACCCCACTCAGCCTTCCTGAGAACACTGGAAAATATGAAGATCTCTCCAAACACCATTATATTGGGTGACTTTAACTACCCAAACATAGACTGGGAGCATTACTCTAGCTCCAACACCCTAGTCCAAAGGTTCCTAGAATGTATAAACTCAAATGCTATGGAACAACTTGTTACCACTCCCACAAGAGGGGAAAACATACTGGACCTGATCATCACCAACATGGGGACTCTATCCTCCAGACTAGAAGTGTATCCCTCACTGGTAAGATCAGACCATAAACTAATCTCTCTGGATATTCACATCCCGACCCCACCTCCTGCCCAGAAAACCACAGTGAAAAACTTCTCTAAAGTAAATTTCACACTCCTCAAAACCGAGGTGGAATCCTTCAAAGCCCCCGGGCCTGTGGAAAATACGGCCCAGACCGCAGAATCCTTTATAAATGCATTCTATGAACACCTTCAGGAATGCATGGATCATGCAATCCCAAATAAAACCAAGACCCAATCCTCCAAAGGCAGACGTCCTGTCTGGTGGACCCCAGCCATAAACAAACTATACAATAGAAGGAGGAAGCTACTAAATGATAGAGCAAAATCCCAAAAAGGGAAGGCATCTCTGATCAGTATTAGCAAAAACCTACGAGCACTCATAAAATCGTCTAAGGCCAGCTTCGAGAGAAAAATTGCTCAGGACACTAAGGATAATCACAAGGCATTCTTTAGTTATGTTAGGAACCTGGGTGGGAATTCCCAGATATGCTCAGAATTAGTCCAAAATGACAAAAAATACAGCGAACCCACAGACATTGCCAATATCCTAGCTGACAGGTTCAGCACAAACTTCTCCCCCCCCACCCCACCAAAAGGGCAAATATCTATCCCAGCAGAGTGCTGCCCCCCTGACATCTCAGATGCTCAGGTAAGACCCGCCCTCTCCAAAGCAAAAAACACAGCATCAATGGGACCAGACGGTGTCCCGGGCTGCGTCCTACATGAACTCCAAGAAGCGCTAAACCCAAACATAAAACTACTGTTCAATCTCAGCCTTACTACAGGATGGCATAATGGTTAAGGTGCTTACCTTACAAAGACAAGGTGCAGGGTTTGATTCTCACATGGTGGGGCTAGGCTAGGCTTGAAATGGCTGGGCTAGCCTAGTACTAACCTAGGATATGTACCCAAAGAGTGGTGTACAGCAACAGTGGTCCCTCTCCACAAAGGTGGTGCCTCAACGGATCCTGGAAACTATTGCCCCATAAGCCTAAATAGCTTGGTCTGCAAAGCTATGGAAAGGATCATCATGGACCTCATAAATAAAGATATTGGGGACCTACAGACACTGGATCCTACCCAGTTCGGCTTTGTTAAGGGCAGATCCTGCCTCTTAAACCTGGTTGATTTCTTTGATGAGGGAAAGGTGGTCCACACAGCCTACCTGGACCTTGCAAAAGCCTTCGATACAATATCCCACTCGGGCTTTATAGATAAGCTCACCAGCTTAAATATAAACCCCTATGTCACTAGATGGGTTGCAACCTGGCTCAAGGACAGAACCCACATGGTTAGAATTGCTGGAGCCATGTCAGACTCCAAACCAGTTACAAGTGGCATCCCACAAGGCTCAGTCCTGGGACCTCTCTTGTTCGGTATATATTTCTCGGAGGTACAGGCCGACACGGAAGGACTGTGGCTGACCAAGTTCGCAGATGACTGGAAACTGGGCACCATAATTGACTCTCCAGCCGACACAAGCATCCTCCAAAAGCGCCTCATAGAAACAGACAACTGGTGCCAAAGCCATGGCCTCAAGCTAAATGCCAAAAAGTGTATAGTCATCCCCTTTGGCAAAAACAAAGTGCCCACAAATTACCACATAGGTGGTAATCCATTAAGTACAGACGAAGTAATTAGGGACCTGGGGACCCAAGTTGATAGCAGTCTCTCATTTGACAACCACGTGGCCAAAGTAGTTAGAAAAACATTTTATATAGCCCACCTAATCATGAAGGGATTCACATCTAGATCAGGGGAGGTCATCGTGCCTCTTTACTCATCCCTCATCAGGCCCATAATTGAGTACAATGCTCCTTTTGGGATGTACCTTACCAGACACCTGCAGCAACTGGAAAGACCCCAAAAGTATCTCACCAAGAGGATCAAAGGGCTCAAACAGATGCCATATGCTGCCTGGTTAAAGAAACTCCAGCTGTACTCAGTGGCATACCGCCTGTTCAGGGGAAATCTGTGTCTGACGTATAAAGCCATGTCCAACCCGGAATTAATGGACATGCTGCACCTCAGAAAATCCAAATCCCATCGAACTACGTGCTCGAGAGACTTGAACCTCAGCACTGAAATAAATAGGACATGCTGGAGGGACAGATTCATAACCCAGAGGCTCCCTTCACTCTGGAATAAAATCCCAGTCCAGGTTAGGCAGTGTCCCTCACTGACTCTCTTCAAGAGGAATCTTGATGAGTGGATGGGAGATCGTAGGTTTAACCCGGGTATCACTTCTGTGTCACTGTTAGACAGAGGCACAGTATACTAACCTCGAAAAAGGGCATAGCAAAATTAATTTAAAATGGGTGGCGAAAGCCAAACACATTCTGGCTAGGCTTATAAATGCCCTATGGCAGATAGCCTAGTATGAACCTATGAACCTATGACACACAAATATACTCGCACACGCACATAAACATAGACCCTTCACTTGTATACTCTGCACATAACTGACAATAATATGTAGCACTTCATTAGCTTTAGGTGGCTTACAATAGTCTAACTAGATTTGTTCCAGGACATTCTATATAAATTACAACACTTCTTAGCCCTTTGTAACCTCAGATGGTTGAAGTTTAGCATGCAACTGTCCTTAATTCAACAGATATTTACTCATAAACCCCATACATTTATCAAGTGTCCTGCATTTGCTAATACTTGAGTATGGTGTAATAGGATTTAGTACTTCTATTTCTAGTGTTATAAATTTGTCACCCTTATGTGCTAGGTAGAATTTTTTTAGTTCCTTATAGAACTGTGATGCGTACACACCAGTTGTGTTAGTCAGATGCATGCACGTCACTCTCGCTAATGTTTGTGTATTAGAAAATGAATACAAATACCTGGTATGAGAATCGAACTTACAGCCTTTCCTGATCTTCTACCATCAACGTTAGGCATGCTACCTGCTGAGCAACTGACAGCACAGGACTTGTTTCTAGTGTCTAGATAATCTAATTTATTGTATCCATATATCTATATTTGTACACCGCTATACATTTCTGCAATATATAACGCAGAAGTATATGTTTATAGCTATTAACTATCTTGACTCTGCTGGCGTGTTACCCTGCCCCCCCCCCCCCCATGAACAAAAGCAAAAGAAGTCTTTACATATTCATTTATTTAAAAAAATACAGTCAAATCATGTGTGCTTCTATGATTTATAAAAGTAAATGAAAAATCAATGACTTACAATAGAGAAAATTATATGCACACTGATAACTGGGCTTAAAATAGTGCATCAAAAAAGTGTAGGGTCACATATTTCTTGTAGTTTAGTTAATTCAGTTTTCCTTGGTAACTCGGGTATTGATGAACACTGGTGTGTCACCCAAAACATTGTGGTTTGTCACCTTTGACACACGTGTCATAGGTTCGCCATCACTGTTTTATACAGTCAGCTGCCTTTTTTATTTCAGCTGGTAAACATAGCAATGTGTTAGAACATTTTAATCAGGTGCAGTTATCTGACTCCTACATATGGACCTCATTTCTATATTCTCGGGTAACAGGTACAACAAATACTATGTCATATACTTTTTCCTTTGATTATGTCTCATTTCACATTGCTTTAAATCATATTATATGCCATCCCCTAATGGTTCAGACCAGTTCTTGATGTGCATAGAAGTTATGTACGTTCATGTTTCTGAGTCTTTTTCCCCTGGGACTGCACTACAAAACTGGGATATCCTTGAAGGACATTCCAGTCAATAAATGTAAATAAGCAAACAAACAAATAACAAATGACTTCTATTGGAAGACAATTGAATTGCTTTTTTGAAAGTAAAAGATCTGCTAAGTTCTTCCCACTGTATGCCCAAGAAAGGACAAAGCAAATGCTTTAGGAAGTAATATCTGATATAGGAAATGTACAGTATGATTTAGAAGAGTCTGGTCACAATGACAGGTCTTTTGATTATTTATCTATTAATAGTCATTATTAATATGACCAGCAGATGTTGATAGGAAGAGTTAGAATTCAGTTTTTGTCATACAATAGAAAAAATCAGTAGCACCCATGTCTGGTACAGTCCACAGAAAGAAAACAGAAAAACATCAAAAAGAAACAGACAGAATGATAGCAGGCATGTAAGAAATACAAACATGGCTTCTGAGAACTATTTTGTAACTGTAAAACAGCATATGAAGTAAAGGGATATTTTCATGTTTTTACTCATCACCTGCCAACCATCAGCCTTCCTATTGCCTAATTAGGCCATTTGTTCCCTCTAGGCAAGCTAGGCAAGATCTAGCAAAGGAAAGCTGTTACCCAGGTAGCCATCAGGGTTATTGCCTGCCCTTAATATGATATCCACCCTGGGAAGCTGATATACACATACATTCACAATACCAGGCCAGTGAAACATGCTGCACACACTCTGTGTACACAGAAATCTAACTATTATGTGCAGGCTTTTGCTTGTTGGGAGGTTTCTGCTTGTTGGGAGTTTACATTTTGGGCCACAGCTGTCCACTTTTATACTTGCCACTACCTGGTGCCAACAGTGTAGTGGGTCATGCTGCCTCTTTCTCACAGGGTAGACAAGCCAAAGTTGATTGCTCACTTCCACCTTCCCCATCCAGCTCATTCAGTGTCACAGTTAAGTCATTCCAAATCATCATGTTGAAATTGCTGCTTTTTACATAAACAGAGCAAGTTGTAAAGCAAAATAATACTGATATTCAGTTTTGAATTTTCCTGTTTAATTAATTAATTCATTCATTCCTCAAAAATGCAATAAATAAGGAACATAGAGCAAGGTTTATGTCTCATGCCTCTGATGTCTGATAAGTAGAAAGTTATGATGTGCAGCTCCTCCTCTCCTCTCCTCTCCTCTCCTCTCCTCTCCTCTCCTCTCCTCTCCTCTCCTCTCCTCCTCTTCTCTCCTCTTCTCTTCTCTTCTCTTCTCTTCTCTTCTCTTCTCTTCTCTTCTCTTCTCTTCTCCTCTCCTCTCCTCTCCTCTCCTCTCTTTTCTCTTCTCTTCTCAGGAGAAGGCTTTTGACATGTTAGCAGGTATTTCTCTGACACACATATACATGATACCTTGAAAGACCCATGTCAGTGATGTATGGACCTGCTTGCACCCACAAAGGTCATAGTTGTATATAGGTTGCCACAAAAGGACACAGTCATAAGACAGCTGCATCAGTAGTTTGTTCTATAAAAAGAAGTTATGTACTTACCATAATGTTCCATCTGTGTTGTTGATCTTCATTTATCCTTGACCTTTGGGACACAGTTCTGATCCTTGGAACCAGCTCGGCCATTACACAGCTTGTGGAAGCCAAAAACTCTTGAGCTAAGACTCTACCCACAATACCCCCCTCCAGATCAAGTTTGCAGCTATACAGAAAGACAGAAGAATATGTATATGGAATTGAAGAGGCTATGTACAATGTCAAACCTAATAAAGTTACCTCCAAAAAGTCTTCGGGGGGGGGGTAAAGGAGGGTGGGGTGCCAAGGATAAATGAAAATCAATGACAGAGATGTAACATTATGGTAAGTATATAACTTCTTTATCTGATGTTGTCAATCTTCATTTATCCTTCACTTTTGGGATAAAGTCCCCAGCTACTTTAGATCTTGGGTGGCATTATGGAAGGATATTCCTGAGAACCATAGAGCCAAAGGATGCTCTTCCCCTGGAGACCAGATCCCATTTGTAATGAGTGATAAAGGTATGGGGAGTAGCCCATGTTGCTGCTGTGCATATTTCATCCATGGAAGCACTGGAATGGAAAACAGCAGATGTGGCCACTGCCTAGTAGAATGTGCTCTCACTAACACTGGTAATTGGAGATTCTTTTTATTGTATATGAATGTTATGCATTCTCTTAGCCACCTTGACAAGGTGACTTTTGAAACAGATTTCCCCAGAGATAGACTAGAAAAGGAGATAAACAAATGATCCAATTTTCTAAATTCTTTAGTTCTGTTGAGATAGAAACATAATTGTCTATGAACATCCAGCAAATATAAACAATATTCACCTTTGTTAGAAAAATTTGGAAAGAAAACAGGTAACTCACTGATTTGATTAATATTAGTTTCTGAAACCAACTGTAAAAAAACACAAAGTGAGGCCTCTGATGAATCCAGTGGAAATCAGTCCAACAAAACAAACAATAAATCCACTGGAACCATTAAATACAATAAATACTCTATTCATTCAAAGTGCAACTTCACAGTTTCACTAAAATAGCTTCATCAGGCATAAAACCAAAGAAAACTCTACTTGATTATATACAATGCTATAAAATCACATGATTCATTAAACCATTTAGAGGTTTTAAAGAAACACACTCATTTAAACCTGGTGGAATGTGTGCTTTTAACCTCAATATCCATTTATATTCTTCTAATTCTGTCTGCTGTATTAAATCACTTCCATGTAATGAGAAGTCCATTTTAGATAAGATAATTTTTATTTCTGACAAGTGACTGCTAATACATTCTTTAAATTTCCTATTTGTCTTCCCAACATAGTAAGCCTTACACTGCTGGCATATAGACTATATTTCCTGTGTCACAGTTCCCATAAACATTAACTTAAAATAATTATGCATAATAGGTTGCATAAAAGTTCTACCAACCAGAATGTCTGAACAATGTACACATTTATTACAACAGAAAGTACCTTTTTATATGTATTGAAACCCTTATTATATTTAGGCTGTTCTCTATAACATAATTTTTGTTTTAAGCTATCACTCTTTTTATAACCAAAGTTAGGTTCTGTTCCTATTTTTTCACCAAGTTCCATAGTTGTGGTTATAACAGACCAATGTTTCTTTATAATCTGCTTTACCATCTCTGTATTCTGAGAATTCTATGAACAAGTTTATATTTAAGATAGGTGTCAAAACTCAGACGTTGCCACTGCAATTGTTTTAGCGCTGTCATCTTATGTTCAAACATTTCAATTTTAGTAGAGGTTTCCAAATACTAAAAATGCCAACATATGGCTCAAAATATCCAAAGCTATTGAAACATTGGCAAACTCACAATCTGAGTTGATCATTACATTATATGTAGCTTATAAAATGTTTTTTCAACCTGTGGAGACTGCATTGAAAAAAAAAATTGAGCAACTGTATGCAGATTTAATATTAGACATTAAACCAAATCACATTCTCGTTTATTATGTGAAACAATTGAACAAAATCCTTTGAAGCTAAACTAATTGTTATGAAGAAAAAGAAGCTCAGAGGGACTATAATGATTTTAAACTGGGGCACATCTTTATGTGGCCCAATCATAAGTCAGAATTGTCAACATGGGATAAAAGACGATTCATACAGGACGACTCTGCTACTACAGAGATGCCGAAACCATCTGCTTACACAGAACCCACTCCAGTCATTATTGGCTCAAATATTGTATCTACTCTTGATCCTTTGGTCCCTTTGGGCTTTCCTCTGTTACAGAATTCAACACTCCCATTTATGCAGCAGAAAAAGCGAAATAAATCATTCATCAGTGATCAACAAGGAAAGAAAGCTCCATACCGTCAAACAAACAATCTCCACTAATGGCTGAGAGCATTTCTAAACCGGACATAGTATTTAATTTATCCATGTTTTATTGCAGGAAGAAATGACTATATTAAATAAAGGACTGTACTTTGTTCCAGCATGTACAGTAGATGTAGAGACTGTACTATCTGAATTTAAATATTTTACAAGAAATTTACAGTTGAAAATTATGTTTGGAGAAAATGACTCTGTTGATTATTCTGGTTTAAAAAGGAAAAGTACATTTATTCCGAAGCCACTTTCAGCTATACAGACATTTGAGCTGGTAGTTGAGCAGGAGATATATTCCTTAAATGAAAATCAAGGTAATAAGAGATCTTTTCATAATTTAACCAAGGATGAATATGTAGCTATTAATTCTCTTATAAAGAATAAAGAGATTGTAGTTAAGCCAGCAGATAAAAGGAGAGGGGTTATTATTCTAGATACAGATTATTATATTTTCTCTATGTATGAGATGCTTAATACAAGCATGTATAGAAAAATTAATAATGATAAAAATAATATTATTAAACATATAAGTGATACAATACATAGCATGTACATAGAAAGGAATACTGATTTTACTTTATATAATTATTTTATTGTTAATGCTCCAATTACACCAATAAGCTATGGTATTCCTAAATTACTTAAGAATAACATTACACCACCCATAAGACCTATAGTTTCTGCAAGAGGCTGGTCCACAGAACCAATCTCTAAATTTATTGACCTTGAAACAAATAAATGTTTAAAATGAGCTTTTACTATCAATAAGGACTCATCTGAGTTTCTTAGAGATGTACATAAATGGGCTGAAGATGTTGATATAACTTTGCTATATTTTGTGACAGTGGATGTTGATTCACTATTCACTTGCATAGCAAATGACATAGGTATTACTTATTGTAAGAATTTCCTAACTGAATTTTCTGATTTTGATTCTAAGAAAATTGAAAACTTA
This sequence comes from Protopterus annectens, assembly GCF_019279795.1. Taxonomy (NCBI): domain Eukaryota; kingdom Metazoa; phylum Chordata; order Ceratodontiformes; family Protopteridae; genus Protopterus; species Protopterus annectens. The sequence continues at coordinate 782,308,777 of NC_056725.1, read as the reverse complement.
TGTTACCTATTGCATATTGTTTTGGATAATAATGTATCTTTGTTCCAAACTACTTTATATCAACAAGCAGCAGGTGTTGCAATGGGCACACCTCTTGCTAACACTTATGCAAAGGTGGTGATGTTCATGTGGGAAATTCAATATGTGTTATCTAACACCCACAACAAGTATATGTCTAACATTAGTTACTATTGTAGGTTTGTAGATGATCTCTTCCTTATTTGGAATGGTTCCTTGCATGAATTTGACTTGTTCTATGAGTATATTAACACATGTACCAATTTCTTACTATTCAAGAAAAAATGTTCTTTTCAGTATATAAAAAAAACAAGTCCAGGAGGATGAGGTGTCCAAAACAAAACCAATAAACAGGAAAAAAGCACCAGCAAGACATAACCACCTTAAAACATTTAATGTGTTCCACATCAAGCAAATCACAACACAACACACAATGATAACGCTGAAACTACTACCAGTTCATTTTCGTCTCCAACTTCATCAGAAAAATGCTGACAGTCCAAACCCCTCCTCATTTATACCTTTGCACACTGCCAAAACTTAAAATCATGTGACATTGAATTCAATTTTAACCCTTTCCTAAACATATCTTAAAACAGGCATAATAAATACAAGCATAATAAATATGTTTCCCTGTTTAAAACACTTTTAAATATCTAAAAACACACTTTCAAAACCTGTAGTAAATAAACAGATGGATATAAAAAATGAATGCATGTTAAAATTGAATAAATGAATGTAAAAAAAATCAGTCTTGTTGAACAATATTTCAAACCATGTGTGTGAAATTCATAACTTCGCTGCTCTTATTTAAAACTTTTCAGTATATAGACTTTCTTGATATTACTCTCTTTAAGATGGAAGATGGTAAGATAGGAACAAGCCTGCACAGAAAACCAGTAAAAAGAAATACCTGTCTGCATTGTACAAATATGCTCCCCCATTTATTTTGATATTATTATGGGAAATCAGATGAGACGTATAACTAAGTAATATACAGATGATGTACAAATGGTAACACAATTAAATAATACTGTTATGGATTTTACATACAGGGGGTATAATTATAATAAAGCTTCATATATCAAATAACAGGTCACTCGAATGAGAAATACTGCAGTTAGACCTACTTATTCTAATAACATATCTAATAGAGTTCCTTCTCAGAGAAGGAATAAGAATTCTACTTGATGTATGCTTACTTATAATCAGAATACAGAGATGGTTAAGCAGATTATAAAGAGACACTGGTCTGTTATAACCACAACTATGGAACTTGGTGAAAAAATAGGAACAGAACCTAACTTTGGTTATAAAAAGAGTGATAACTTAGAACTAAAATTATGTTATAGAGAACAGCCTAAATATAATAAGGATTTCAATACAGATAAAAAGGCACTTTCTGCTGTAAGAAATTTATACATTGTTCAGACATTTTGGTTGGTAGAACTTTTATGCATCCTATTATGAATAAATTATTTTATGTTAATGTTTATGGGAACTGTGACACAGGAAATATAGTCTATTTGTCTATATGCCAGCAGTGTAAGGCTTACTATGTTGGGAAGATAAATAGGAAATTTAAATAATGTATTAGCAGTCACTTGTCAGAAATAAAAATGATCTAAAATGGACCTCTCATTATGTGGAAGTGATTTAATACAGCAGACAGAGTTAGACCAATATAAATGGATATTGAGGTTAAAAGCACACATTCCACCAGGTTTAAATGAGTGTGTTTCTTTAAAACCTCTATTACAATGTCTGCAGCAAACGGTTTAATGAATCATGTGATTTTATAGCATTGTAGATAATCATGTAGAGAGTTCTTTGGTTTTATGCTTGATGAAGCTATTTTAGTGAAACTGTGAAGTTGTGCTTTGAATAAATAGAGTATTTATTGTACTTATTGGTTCCAGAACTTCCAGTGCATTTATTGTTTTAAGTTTCTGAGACAAACTTAGCAAGAAAAGATGGGCTGGTTCTTAGAGAAATCATATCCGTATGAAAAATCAAATATGGGGGTTTTGAAGCTAGTGCTTGTATTTCAGAAATCCTTCTGGTGGAAGTAATGGCTAACAGAAAAATGGTCTTCCATGAAAAAAACTTTAAGTGACAGGTAGCTTCTGGTTCAAAGGGGGAAAGTACCAAAGACTGCAAAACTATACCCAGATCCCAAGTAGCTAGAGGGTCTTTAATGGTGGCTTCAACTGTAATGCTCCCTTCATGAACACTTTACACTATCTATGGTAAATTAGTGAATGGTCTTCAAAGCCATTGTGGAAATTGGAAATAGCAGCTAGTTGGACCTTAATAGTAGATGCAGATGCTCCTTGTCTGAAAAGCATAGCTAAAAACTCCAATATCTTTTCAACTGGTGCGGAAAAGGGGTTAAGACCATTATTATGTGCCCAAATAGAAAATCTTTTCCACTTGCTGTGGTAAAGGTTCCTGGTGGAAGGTCTTTGGGATGCCAGTAAAATTGTTTGGACTGGAGAAGATAATTTTTTTCTGCCTGGTGACTAATGGATTTGAAGGAGCCAAGCTATAAGCTTGAGGTTCTGAAGATTGGGGTGCACCAGTCCCTGTGGATGAGACAGAAGATCCAGAACTGGGTCCAGAATCCATGGATGGTGAATTGGATAAGGCTACAGAAAGGGGAACCAGACTTGTCAAGGCCAAACGGGTGCAATGGGGATCACCTTGTTTCTCAACCTGCTGCCTTTTTTTAAGAAGGGAGGAATCCGTGGGAAGGGGGAAAAGGCATAGAGAAGTCCTGAGGGTCAATTGTGATGGAGATCATCTCTTGGAGACTCCCCCTGAGGGGGGAATTAGGGCAAAGTAGCTGCTGCACTTGTTTTTTAGGGGTGATGCAAAGAGGTCACAGCAAATGTGGCCCCAGTGACAGAAAATCTACTTTGCCACTCTGGGATTGAGAGATCACTCATGAGGCAGGAGAATGCATCTGCCCAGTTTGTCTGCTATCACATTCAAGTTCCTGGGGATGTGCAGAAAGTAGTTGGAGGATATCATCTGTTGCCACACTCTGAGAGCTTCTTGACACTGGGGGTTTGACTTGTTTCCACCATTTGTTGATGTACCAGACTACTGACATGTCTGACTGAATTGCAATCATTCCTAGAGGGAGGACAATTTGGAAGGCTTACAATGCTAAGAGCACTGCCCTTGCCCTCAATTCCAGGACATTGACATGCAGATTGGCCTTAATCAGGGACCAAATGCCCTGGACTGTTCTTCCCAGATAATGCCCACACCATCTGGGAGGCATCCATGGTCACTATGGTGTTAGGTTGAGGTGGAATGAAGGGATAGTCTAATAAAATTTTATCGGATTCCATCCACCAGGACAAGTCCTTCTTGCAATGACTGGCAATTAAAATGGAATGAGTCATTGGATGGGTCAGACTGGACCATTGAGATACCAGAATCCACTGTAGTAGTCTCATGTGAAATCTTGCTAGTGGAACTAAAGTAATGGCAGCTGCCATGGACTGTAAGGCTTGATGGACTAAGAGCACAAGTACCTTGTTGTTGGAGAGAATGGCTTGTACTTTGGACCTTATGTTTTGCAGCCTGTGTAGAGGAAGATAAGCTGCACAAGTGGTGATATTTAGACAAGCTCCTATGAACTCTAAATCTTGAGTCAGACTTTGTTGTGATTTTGAGTGGTTCACTGTAATGGCCAGGTGAACCAACGGGTGAAGAATCAAGTCTGTTGTTTGAAGTAGTAGATGCCTGGGGGAGCAGTGATGAACCAGTCATCTAGATATGGAAACACCTGGAATCTGTGCAGTCTCAAGTGAGCTGTCACTGCTGACAAACACTTGGTGAACATCTTAAAGGCTGTGGTAAGGCCAAAGGGCAGAATTCTGAACTGAAAAATGACTGGCTCCCAGCCAAAAGTGGAGGAACCTTCTGGAGCGCTTGTCCATTTTTATGTGGTAATACGTATCCTGAAGATCTATAGAGCACATACAATCATCTTACGGTAAGAAGGGTAGGGTAGACTGAACCTGACCATCTGGAAATTTGTTTGCTGAACAAAGTTGTTTAGAAGGTTGAGGTCCAAAATTGGTTTCAAGTCCCCTGTCTTTTTTGACACCAAAAAGAACCTTGAGTAAAATCTGGATCCTAACTGGTCTGGTGGACTTCTTAGATGACTCTTCTTTCTAGCAGCTTTTGAATTTCTAGAGCTGCTTGATACCTCTGATTGGTTGGAACATTGGGGAGTCTTCTTCTTGATCTTAAAATGAGAGTGAAGGGAATGTGGTAACCTCTGGCAATAATCCTTTGCATCCAAGTATCTGCTGTTATTTGCCGCTAGGCCCTCTAGTGCAAAGAGAATCTTCTCCAGACTGCCTCCAGAGGTAAGCAATCAGGCCCACTTTCAGGAGTGCTGGTAGGGATCCCCAGAGAAAGACTCTCTGGAAGCCTGATTTTGTGGGCAACGTCTGCCGCAAGGTTGGCATCTTCCATTGGAATCCCCCCCCTTCTGCCCTGAGGGAAGCCATTGCCAAGTGGATCCTAAAAAGGCCCTTAGAATTTTTTGAATCACATCTTCCCACTCCTCTGGTTCTTAGAGTTGGACCATTGGAGAGCAGAAAAATGTATGCCCACTGCAGATAGGGTCTTTCCATCTTTCTCGCACCTGGCAAATGTTTCTTTGACTTTGGCGCTGAATAAGGAAGACTCATCAAAAGGAGGATTGACAAAAGAAGACTTAAATGGCTCTACAGACTTACACAAGCATATCCAGGTGTGACACCTTATGGCGATACCGGAACCTGCTGCCCTTGTTATCCCTTCAGCTGCATACACAATGAGCCTCATGGATGAGTTGGAAATAGACTCCAGGGTAGCTAGCATTGAGGCCACCTTATCTTGGACCTCCTCGGACATAGCTCCTGAAAGGGTCTGGTAACTCTTTGATCAGATCCGTCTGGAGCCTAGTAAATTGTGACATAAAATTCAAGGACCTTAAAGTGAAGGTTGATGATGCATACACACGCTTTCTGAATCTGTCCATTACCCTGGACTCTCAATTAGGGGAATGAACAGTGAAACTTTTTTCCACAATTTCCTTTTTGGTGGTTGCTGCAACCAATATGGCATCTACCCCAACCCCTTTGCCAAATGTTGGTGGTCCTGTGGAGCTGAGAGAAGTTTGTCTGGTCTCCTCAGAATTGGCTCTATGGATTCAGGAGCCTTCCAAGTCTGCTGTGTGTTCAATTTAAAAAGATTGGTAGTGGGAGGCATCACCCAAGAAGTAGATGGGAGAGCACCGAAAGATTGCAGGTGCACCAACTCCTCAGAGATAAGGTCTTCGGGATTCCCGTTCTCCTTCTGTTTCAGGATTTCTAAGATATCTCCAAATGAGACATCTTCCAGGAGAGACCAGGAAGAACCCTCCCCATCATAGAAGTCTGTGTCTTCTGTGACAGATTTGTCAGGGGAATCTAAGTGTTTTCTTACACATCTTTTTCTGGGGTGTCTCCTCAGTGGGAATCTCTGAGGAGGACTCAGAAGAAGAGGGGCCCTGCACAGAGGTTTCTTGCAGTTTTGGTGCTCGTTGCCTGGGCATGCAGGATGGTGGCATTTCTGGGTGAAAGGGGGTCCTGGGATAGAACTCCAATGCAGAAAGGGTCAGCTGAGAACCTGCAGAGGCCAATGCCCTCTCCATTACCTGGAAGGCAAGTCTCCCTGAAGAGGAATGGGAGCCTGGAACCAAGAAGGACAACCTTGGAACTGAGATCACACCCTGCTCAGAGGAACTTACCCCTGAAGCAGAAGCTGAGGAACAGCCCACATCAGCTGAAGCTCCAAGAGTCAAGGGCAACCTCAAAGAAAAAAAACTGGAGCTAGTCCAAGACCCTTGGACCCAGTAGTGGGGGACAACCCCTGGAGTTCATTGGTTCTGATGGATCTGAGGAAGTCAAGGTGGATCCTGGAACTGAAGGGATGAATGTTGTTGGCACCAGAACAGCTGGAACCAGAGGAATCAGAGTTATAGGCTCTAAGCCCTCAGTGAAAGTTAGAGGAGGAAGATTTGGTGGAGTTCTGGGAGAAAAAGCCCCTACTCCAGAAGGGAGAGGGGGTCTGGGTAGAGATAGAAAGACCTCTAGTTACTAGGAACTGATCCACCAACATCATGATGTCGACTTCAGTCAGACTCCTGGAGAAATGGACAGAGAAGCCTGAGTGGGGATTCTAGCCTGTCTTAAAAAAAATGGACATGGGATCTGTCCCACAAAGGGGACAATAGAAGAAGAATACCTTGTGTTGGGCACAAGGGTGGTATGGGTTCCAAATTTTCTTGAAGCGTTACAGGTGGAGCCAGTACTGATGGGGAAGCCAAAGATGTCAGAACCGAGGTGACTGGCACCGAGATTTGCAATGCTGAGGTATCTATGGTAGATGGTGCCAAGGAAGTCGGTTCCATAAGTTTTTTTATTTTAGTCTTCAGTTCTGCTGGGGAAGCTGAAGCCAAAGGTTTGTGCTTTTTGAGTGCCAGAGCCAAAAGGGACGCCAGCACCAAGTGAATCCTCTTATGCCCAAGTTCAGATTTAGAGGGAGAGGATGGTGAGGATTTGTTGGACTTAGACATAGCCTCCTCAAAAGAGGTCTTAATCAGACCTTTATGGATTCATTTGTTTTTTCTTTCAATTAGAGCCCGGAGACTGAATGCTTGACAAATCATACAATCTTGCTGAAGATTTGTTGGTCCCAAGCAGTACATACAAGAAGAGTGCCTATCAAAGTTGGGCATCTTCCTTCCACAACTCTAGCATTGTTTAAAGCCTGCAGTCCCTTTAGATTTGTCCACCATGTTGACTATGGTACGAAAAAAAAGTCAACAGACAGCAGACACACAGAAGAAAAAGGAAAGCTACCAACAATGGTAGGCCTAACTACCCAAACAAGGGTAAGGAGAGGGAAAGTACTACCAATGATGGTAGAGAAAGACTACCGTAAGGTAAAAATAACACACTCACATGTAGAAAGAAAGTGAGAAAGGAACTAGCAGAGGAAGAAAAGAACTACCAGCGATGGTAGAAGAGAATACCGAAGTGTAAGGGAGAGGGATAAACAAGGAAATAGGCTAAATAGGTAGAAGGAATCGCAAATATAGAAAATATATATATATATATATATATATATATATATATATATAAACACTTTATAAGCTTGAAATACTGAAACCTCAATCTCAAAATTCAGTATCTCGAGTTCATAAAGTAGAAGGATTGGAAGATCGCAACCCCAGAAGCAGGAAATTCAAAATCTCAAATGCGAGATTTTGAATTAGCGGTTCTGGTGTTGAGCTGTCCTCATGGATTCAGGTAAGTGTTTATGTTTAAGGTTGTTGGGTAGGAGCTGTAGTGTGTGTTGTTACTGTGATGTGTGTGTGTGAGAGGAATGTAGTTTGTGTGGTGGTGTTTTGTGTCTGTGTGTATGTAGTGCGACCTTGGAGTTAGAATATTTAAGTATGGGCGTCTGGTGGGTGCAGAGGGGCTTGCCCTCCTGCATATCATAAGGGTAGGTGTGTGTGCTTATTTAGTTGTGTGCGTGTGTGTTGTAATGGTGTTTGAAAGTGTTGGGAGTTTGAATTTCTTGGTTTTACGGTTTTGGGATTTAGGGCTTCGTGATTGTGTAGTTTTGGGCATATTGATTTTCTGCTTTATGAGCTTGAGATTCTGTAATTCGAGATTTCAGAATTTCGAGCTTATAAAGTGAATCCATGTATATATATATATATATATATATATATATATATATATATAAGTAAGCAGGAAAAATTATACAGAAAATATGAAAAACTACAACATTTTTTAGTTATCTTGCGGCAAATGAGATCTGAGGTAATCTGGAGAGGGGTGTTGTGAGTAGAGTCTTAGCTCAGATCAACATTTTTCTTATTCCTTTCTTTTTGTCATTTTTATCCACTTTGATGGAGATAGCTTTTTATATACCCATCAGGTCATAGGTATGATGTCTAAACAGTACTTCAGACGTTAACTTCTTTTTACTTGCTATCTTAGACAGTTTCTACAGAGTTTACCTCCTTTGATTGCATCCACTAAGCCCATTATTTTTACCCAGCTGTGTTGCCACAGACAATAAAGCCCAAAAAATCCTTCCTTTACAGTAGAGTTGAGGACAAAAAAAGAAGAAAACTCTAACTTTAGCCAAAGAACTCGAATTGGGTGAAACATCTTATGTATAGCAAAGAGCAGTCTTTGAAAATGTAGTCACCACTACTGAAATGTTTATTGATACTGTATGCAACCTTGCAAGGGCCAGTCCTTTAGCTTAAGATAGCAATGTTACTTTTAATCGGCACCAATCAGCAACTCTTTTACACTGCCAATTGCACTCCCAATGAGCTTTTTTCTCAGCGGTAGCCCTTCCCATAGCCCTACTCTAGCTATGGCAGTCAGCCATCAAGACTATTCCCTAGTGAACAGTGGTTGTCTACATGTATTAATGGAAAGAAATATTTGGGTAGGTGGGCTCAGAGGAGTTTGACTTAGATAACAGGTTGTCATTTAAGGAAGGTCCATCTAGACCTGTTAGTAATAGAAGAATATTTAGTGATATGAAATATTCTCCCAACTCCAGTGATTTATTAATTGATTGCGAGTATAATGATGTGGTCCGTAACTTTCACCAGAAATCAGTGTTGCACTGAACACTTGAACACTTGCTTAAGTCTAGCTGGCTGAGAAGCCATAGCTATTGAATACTCTGCTTTCATTTCATCTGTTACTCATTGCTGATGAAGCTACTGCGGCAGAAAGCTATGCTTCTGATTTTGACTTTGGGCATATTTTGGGTAAATTTGAACTCAACAGATGTGAAGCTGTAACTGTAATATATGAAAGACAGATACATAGTAGTGGTCATGTGAGAGGTCACGTGAGAAAGATCAGAATGCTGATAAGGACAGGACACAAATAACTGCCTAGAAGATAAGTCAAAAGAAAACAATAAATAATCTACCTTCCACTCTCTCTGCTTCTGCCTCTTAAAACTCTATTAACAGTCAGTAGTGCTTCCAGCTTCCAGCACTGTAGTCTTGGAAATTGGCTTTTGCATTGGGATTAACTCCTGTATATATTCTATATTTATAATTTATTTCTTCTCTTTGTTTTGCAAACTTGTGACCATTTTAATATTCTTATTATTGAATGTAACTGTACTCCATTATGCTCAATTTATTTGACCAGTTTTAACAGGTTGTTGCGTCTTACTCTTCGACATATTTTAACTCTATATGTTTAGTTTAGTTATAACTCACTTGTAATAATCTGACATATGATTACTTTTGTTACTTGTATTATTGAAGCTTTTCTCCTCGGGCCTCTGCTGAAAAAAGGCTGCTGCCCAGTTGGACTAACCCGGTTAAAACAAATGTCAAATAAATAAAAAAATAACATAAATAAATAAATAAAAGAGAGAAACTGTAAAAGAAATCAGCTAAAAGCAGACAGGCTGAGGAAAAATGAGAACTGTAACACATCCCAGGTCTCATCTAAAAATGTCAGTGTGAAATCATATAAGCAGATAGAGGTATTCTTTATTTTTCTGCATATCAGGATGGATATCACCTTATTCAACCCTGTCCCCTGCTGCTTGCTTTTTGTTTTGTTTCAGACTTAATCTGTGATATAAACAACTTTATTCCTCCTGGACATGATGTTTACAGAGCCTGTGATAACTCAGTCATCCATCAATGTTCTTTTTAATGAGGTTACTCTCTTTTGAACACAATAAATCTAGCTACAGCTGGGAAGCTAAGTATATGCAATAGTAATACTAATAATAATATTTTTTATGGATAGGTTATCAAACACAAATATACTTTCAAAAGCATTTTATATTCACAGGCATAAGAACCTCATTATTTTATTTATGCCAAAATGATGTGTCTATACTGAAAAGATTATGAATACATTTGTGTAGATATACACCAGTATTTCTAACCAGCTGCAGCACAGACATTTAATAATAAGTTGTCTTTTTCTTATCACTGTTATTTTTTTTTCTTTATATTGGAAACAACCCCTCATTAAGCCCACGATTTTGAGTGAAATGTTATAACAGCCATCTTCTAAATCTCCTTCACAGTTTTTGGACATTATCTTTCTACGTAAACGTGTTCAAGATTGATGATTTAGCTGGTATTATTTTTTGAAAAGTTGCTTTCATTAGTGAATAGATGTGACCCTCTCATAAAAAGGGACAATGATAAAAATATATAGGTTGAATATCTACACAACTCACAAAACCAAAGTGTGTAAAATAATAAGAAAGCATTGTTACTGGTTTTTTTTCATTCTTTTTTGTTTGTTAATTATTTTTTTTAACTTTAAATCATTTTTATTCATTTTTTTTCAATATGTATACATTTCCATTCAATTGCAGACCATATGGTACAGCATCCAATGATTACAATCATGTTTAAGTTCATTTGTATGTTTGAAATCAGGCGATCATGCACCGAGTTGGGTAGGGCATTTCAATCGTGATTGGATTTCAGATTTTCTGTTAATCAAGAAGACCATGCAAAATATTCGACAGTCAAAGGGAGAACCAGCAAGGGGTGTCCACTTTTTCCTGGACTATTTATTATAGTGATGGAGACTTTAAAAAGAGTAGCTGGAGAGACACTATCAAGAACAAAACAAAAAACTGGTACAACAAACATGCTTCTTTTCTTTCACAGACACTTCCAGCAGAGAACCTGGAGGATGCAGCAACAGCAGTGCCTCCAGTGCTTCAAAGATTTTAAAGATGTGATTGGACTAAATCGTAACCTGGGAAAAATAATACAGACTAGGCTAGGGGAACCTTCCCTGTAAACCAGTGGCAAAATATCTTACACTAGAAGTATGGAAAACATAGCTCTCAACCTCTTAGCACAAAAAATCTGAACAAAGCCAAAAATAAAGGGGGGGACAAAGCCCTCAAAATAAGGACAAATTTTAAATATTGCTCTTATAAACTTAGAACATTGCTAGAATAAAAGGTATTGTGTTATTATGCATTTTTGGAAGGATTTGAAGACTGAAACTTAAATGCCTGTCATTATTTAATGAATTCAGTCCTCACTGATTTGCCACAAATATCCAGAAAATCACAAATTTTATGAGGAACAGATTAAAAATATGAGGTAAAAGCCTGGGCATTCTGCCAAAATCAGGACATTTGAGAGGTATGATGGGAAGTGTGGCCAAAACCAAACAAGTGAACTACAACAGAACAGGAGAAAAATTAAAAGGTCCTTTACAAATGAAAGAGGAACACTAGCAGGCTATGTAAATGTGATTAAACTGCATTTCTACTCTCCCACCTCCATGTCTTAAGTACCATCAAAAGTAAGCTCATACAGGAACTAACTAAGGCCCTAAACTTCACCCTAGTCACATAGTTCTCTGGGCAAGGGTGGTATAGCCCTACACCTAACCCTAGTCACATAGTTCTCTGGGTAAGGGTGGTATGGCCTTATACCTCACCCGAGTCATGTAGTTCTCTGGGTAATGGTAGTTCCTTTGTGCATTGTATCTCCCCATAGTTGTATTAGAGCTCCTGTTGGGTTGTTTAAAGTGTGACCCTCCATTCTAATCTCCCTTCCTTTTCATATGAGTTCATTCTGTACCATATTAATTTATCCTAGACTGCATGCTCTTATCCTGGATTGTATCTGTTTATTCTGGATTGCTTCTGCCACATTCCATTGACCAATGTTGTTATGTGGTGCCCTTCTGTCAGGTCTTAACAAACACACACTTCTCTCTATCATCTTCTTCCCCTCCTGCTCTTCTCCCTAAATCTCAAACCATATAATTCAGTCTTGTCATGCAATACTTCCAGTTCTAGGGTCTATGGGAAGTTATTTTCAGCTTTAGTGACTCCCTTATGCTTTACCAATCCCTTGCCACATGTTTACCTTTATTATAAATTAATATCACCTGAACTGATTCACCCAGTCACACTTTATACTGTTCAAATGGCTCCATGTATACTGACGTGTGATTTGGCAGCTTGTGAACTTGGCTTCCTACCACTAAGAACAATGTCTTTACTGCTGCCATCTTGTTACTTCAGTCTTTCTCTTTTTCTGAATTTATCTGGAGCACACTGGCACATGCTTTTCTCTTCAACAGGTTCAATGCATTCAGATCTTCATTAGTAACTTACTAATAGCCCTGATACCATGCTTTTGTGGTTATTTTCCCCTTTCCCCTTTTTTTCTTTCCTTTTGAGATGTTGAGAGCAGTTTGGAGATGGATACCCCCATGATTGGTGCTATAGCTTGCATGCTCTACTCAGTGTAATGCCAATGTTTTGCTGTTTGCCATCAGGCTACAAACACAAATACTTTCCTTTAAATCCTTGATCTTGTAATTACTACTACTTCCCTGTAATGTAATACTTTTGGTGTAAACATTCCATATGTCTCTACTTCAGTACATTACCTGATTTTTAGAAATCTGTTAATTCTGCAGGGGAGGTTAGCTTGCAGTGTATCCCATATCCCTGTTAGGTCTGCTCCCTTGATTTTCTCCTGTACCTGGGCTGATGGACTCTTTTATTTCAAATAAGTTCTTGGTACAGCCCTCTGCCCATTCTGAGCATTTTCTTGGGAGCTTTATTCACTACATTGTTTCTATTTTGGTTTATCTGATCTCCTTGGTTGATCAGTCTGACAACTGTTGCTGTTTCTTCTCTGGTTTTCCTTCATTCTGTTACACCTTTTGCTTTGTGAAAACTGACTTCTCTTCCATTTAGTTTATGCTTCTTTGCGGTTTTGCCCTGTACTTGTTCAGATACTTGTACTGTAATCTTCCCTCATGACCTTTCATCCCAGATGTTTGGTTATCCAAACATTTCACACTCCCCAGCTCACATTACATTGTTCTCTATGTTTTGGATTACTCTGACCTTTCTCCATTTGTGCCTCATCTCTTGAGCTTTGCTTGTTTGCATTTTTCTCTGGCTGCCATAACTTTAGGCATGGCTTTTGGATCTGCCTTATCCTTCAGTCCCCTTGAGAGCTTCCTTTTGCAGATGGGAGGCTCAGTTTCCATTTCTTGTGAGCGGCATCATTCTCTTATACCTTGTTACACCTGTTACTCCTCCTTTATATGTAGGAAGTTCCCCCAAGGTATTCAATCTGCCCTGCTTTCCATCCTTATTGATTAGCAGTCTGGTAGGGCTGTGTAGTTCATCTGGCCTGCATACCTCTCTTACAATGTTCTGCTTTTGGTGTGTCATAGTCTTTCTTCTCTGCAGGAGTTTGAGGAAATAATTACGTAATCATTTAAAATGCATGCTACCTGACCCTATTATATTTTTTCACTTTATTGCTGCCTTTAACATTCACTCTTAGTTTGGATAAGAGTGTGGCTTGCAGAGCACAAAATGGTGTAACTTTCCTTTGTTGTTTGCTCTCTTCCCCATTCTATGAATCTAGTATAAGCTACAGTTCAGATGTCTAGGGAGGTGACAACACCCTTCAAACTTCATTGCAGAAGGTTTGTAGACCTCCATCACAGATTTTACTTTTATTTGAATAATCCTTGTTTTCCCTCTCCTGGATATGCTCTCATATGATCCGATATCTTCATTCGGTTAAATAGGTTCTTTTCCAAGAGGGTCACTTCTGTGCTGGACATTCCTAATTTGTGTTCCACATTTTGTTCTTGAAGGGAATCCAGGGATACTTGCTGCTTATTAAGTGCACCTTTTTTGTCTATCATCTGTGCTCTTTAAGTCATCTACCTAATATTCTTTTAGCTTCTCTATGATCCTTATTTTTTCCTATTTTTCTTTCAAAATCAGCAGGATCAGTCTGGAGCTCAGAGCCAAGCTATATCCTTAGTTAGGTTCCATCCAGGAAGCCATATTTCTTTATAGCAGAGTAGGTGGATTTATCTCATAAACCATTTTATCAATAATCCTGGTGAAACAAATACAGAATATAGCAATATAACAGCAATACTAGGCAAGTAATTGCAGGACCCATAAGATATCTAGCGACATACTCCTTTAAGAAGATGTCCTTAAACGTTCGTGCTGCCCTTTACAAGTATAGTGCTCTCTTCCCAAAGCAGGCAGGGATGTGCATGATAACAATATTATAATTTGTGTCTACCTATCCAATCATCACGATTAGCTGTAATGACAAACTAAGTAGTGCTTTTCTTGACTTGAAGTGGTAACTTATTTAATAGCCCGGGAATACGCTGAGCTAGGAACCAATTCCTCCAATGAGTCTTGTTTATTCATTGGTGCAGATTTAGATTTCTACTACTTGTGTTTGTAGATTTACTGGTTTTGCAAAGAAACAGGAGAACAGATAAGATTATTCATTTCTTGGATTGAAAGGTGAGACAAAGGCTACCTACTTTGGGGCAGCCAGTAGGCCACTGAATATAAGGAGAGGTGAGTTAATATTTTGGTAGAATTGAATGATTTAAGGCCTTTAATTTTCTTGGTTAAAAATCATAGGGGCCTTTCCAGTCAAACAATGTGCTTGGATTTGTACATTCTAAATGGGACATTGTAGTCAGTGATAGGTCTAATGGGGGAGGGAACAGTGGTAGGAAGACTTCTTAAAATCTTGAAGTATTCCCATGTTAATTAACTGGGCCAAATAGATGAGTTTCCTAACTATGGTGGACAAATTATGAGTGAATGTGAGAGAGAGAGAGAGAGAGAGAGAGAGATAGAGAGTTTTCTACATAAGTACCATATCTTTCTGAAGAACAGCTCCGTTTGTAATGTATGAAGTGGGAGGAGATTTCTTTTGCTGACCACTATTATGCCGAAGATTTTGCTTTTTGCTTGAAACTATTTTCAGTTCACCAGGTATGTGCATATTATAGCCCCTGTTAAAGCAGTTTAGAATTAGAGGGTGGCTGGCTAAGATTGCCCAGCTTGCAAGTTAACTGGTGAAAATAAACAGTACTGATGCAATACTGATGCATAACATTCCAGAAAAATCAGCCTTGACTGAATATATCATTATATAGCTACCATATTAAATTCCAGTGTACTGTAAATAAATTTTCTCACAACTCTTCGGAAATAAAAATTAAGAATTAATACTGAGTATCTATATAAGGTTTAGTAGAACACTAATAATGTAGGTGGGGTTGGTGAGCACAGGGTGGCAGGTAGTATTGCTGTAGCTAAGATGGGGAAGCTACTACAAAGCTTAAGACCAAAGATCTGTTGTTTGGGGGCACTTTCTCCCCATTTCTTGCCAATCCTTTTCTCCCTCCAAGGTGAGGGTCAGCTGGGAGGGGACATCAAGGCAGCCATCAGGGGTGGTTCATGCTTTTGTCCCTTAAGACTATCCCCCTTTTCCTCTACCTTTAACAATATGTGAGTAAAATATGTAGTGGGCATCTGTACTTCACCAACTCTCATTCTCACAAGGAGTTGACTATCAGCAGGACCTCCTCCCTATAGTTGGGGCTTTAACTCTCTATGGCCTATGGCACTGGCACAGGCACCAAATATCTGTTTGTGATGACAAATGCTATACGTTTGCATGATGGCGTTTTAAATATTGTCAGTCCTTCAGTAGTACCTTACCTTACTGTTGGCACTGTTTCAGAATCATCTGCAAATCAACAAAGTTTAACAGTATTTATGTAAAGTTTCTGTTATAGGGATATGACGTGTGTGTGTTTGCAGACACAGACACACTCACACACACACACACACACACACACACACACACACACACACACACACACACACACACACACACACTAACACACACACAGACACTCTCTCATTTAAATTCATCTAAGTTAACAAGTACACAGCATCTAGGTTTGAAGAAGCAGCCAATAGCATTTTACAAATGCAGAGACATGGCGTTATTAAACATCTTGAAAGGCCAGGGGAATGACAGTATGACTGAAGAAGCCAGATAATGAAGACACAGGAGTATGGAGCATTTTCACAAAGGTGAGACAAACCAAGATAGCATCACTCAGCACAGAGATTAGACTCATTGAGGTAACTCGGTTTTGCTAGTGGAAGTCCTGAGAGCTGAGACTCAGAGTTGCCTGACTAGAGAAAAATGGCAATAAAAGATTTTATATGGACTGACAGCTAAAACTGTACTGGCACAAAAGCTTTATATTTTAAATGGGGATGTCCTGGTGAAATAGACTTTGAACTGCTTGTTGTGTGTGATACTAATAAAGACCTTGTTTTAATTTACTTGATTGCTGTTTAACTGCAAGATGTATGAACTGTCAGCCTAAATTCTTTGTTTGCACACTGGCTAAGCATTGCCA
The DNA here is from genome assembly GCF_019279795.1 of Protopterus annectens. Lineage (NCBI taxonomy): Eukaryota > Metazoa > Chordata > Ceratodontiformes > Protopteridae > Protopterus > Protopterus annectens. The sequence goes on along the minus strand of NC_056725.1, from coordinate 782,292,416 downwards.
CTGAAGTGGTCAGTGAATGGAACTCTTTCTGGTAGAAATGTCCAAACTACTGAATTATTGTTTTGATTATTCATCCTTTGCTTTCCTGTTTCTGTATTTTACTGTATAAAACCACTGTTTTATGAAAACATAACTGTCTATTGCCTAGAATATCTCTTTCTTTCTTGGTATGTTGTATGTTGTGCATGTGTATGTGTGTGTGTGTGTGTGTGTGTGTGTGTGTGTGTGTGTGTGTGTGCGTGTATGTATATATATATATATATATATATATATATATATATATATATATATGTAACGTCTGATGAAGCAGGGACACCTGTGAAAGCGCTAACGTCAATAAAGGAAAAGATTTTTGTACTATTAACATCGTGCTTCTTTTTGGAGTTTCGTTGGCTTTTGAATTACTAGAAGTGGAGTTTTGGCAGTATCTTCCAGCTGGGTTTGTTTTGCTGATATATATATATATATATATATATATATATATATATATATATATATATATATGTATGTGTGAGTGGTTGCAGTGCTTAACATTGAACACTGAGAATGTTGACTTGTTTTGGCAGGTAAGGAAGCGCAAAATGTTGAAAAGTTAATTTCATATTATATCTATAATAGAAACCAGGAATTAAGTCAACTGTCAGTTAAGTTGACTCGACATCTGTTTAGCTGACACAATTTGGTCGACTAAATAGATGATTGACAGGTGTGCAAGATCACTACATTACTGCGGTTGGAGAATATGCACTTGTCTTGGTATTGTGCAGTCTTAGGGGTAGAAGATAAAATTACTAGGGGTGTGGTTCACAGGTTGCTACATGGGATTTGCAAGGGGCTAGCACCTCCTGCAAAAAAACAATGGTTTTAATTTTTTTTTTTAATTTTCATTTGCATGCTCTGAGGTTATTTCTTGGTACATCTGTAGTGACCCCTTGATGTTGTTTTTGTCAACCTTTTTGACATTTGGTTGTCTTGCTTCATTTATGTGTATATGTATATATATATATATATATATATATATATATATATATATATATATATATATATATATATATGGATGCTAGTGACCTGGTCAAATGAGTGTTCAGTCAACAGCTGTCCAGTTAACTGCATATGGTCTACTTGGCAGTTGGTAGACAGTTATGCAAGATCACACAAATCAAGGGGTTGGCAAATTTGCACTTACACTGTGTTTGTGCGATCTTGGAGTTAGCATATATAATTAGCAGTGGGTATGGGGGCACTGCTCCCTACATGGAGGTACAAGGGCGTTTGTTGTCTTGAAAAATATTGATACATTATTTAATTTTCCTAAAATGAAAGCGCGCATGTGCCAAGGCTCTCTTGGTCCATGTGTACTAGCTTGTAGACAATAGGGTTCTCAATGTTTTGACACTTTCATTTTGCTAGTCGACAATGGGGTTTTCACTTATTACTGATTTACCTCTATATATATTTGTGACAAAGCAATATGCTGCCAGCCCAGCTAGCTGGAATTCTGTAAATAATTATATGTCATTTGTGAATATTGCTGTGATTTATACAGAACTGTATGTTATGTACTGAGCTTCAAGGATGTGTCCACAGTGTACTCTACTGGAAAAGAAGAGAGATGTATATAAACTATATACCTGTGCAAATGTATATTTTAATAGTAGAAGCTGGAACACACAGAGTTAACTTACAAAACTTCAAGAAAATAAGTTGAAATTGTTTTACAATTGTGTTATCTCTCAGTTTCAGTGAAACAGACACAATGTCTAGATCTAGTGGTTTTTGTGTTGTCTGAAAAGAAAAATAATTATTAGGTTTAAAATGTAAAGTATTCAATTGCTTTATGACTTTCTAGCAGCTGCACAGTTCAAAGATCTGAGAAATATGTATTTCTCACACAGGTATGTTGAAATTCTATTAGTGTCTGTTAGCCCTGGAACTGAAGGCAGGTGACAAAGAGGGATGTCATCCAAGCTGACCCAGCACTAATTTTTGACAGTAATTTAAGAACTCTCTGAGAGAGAGATCTAGAATTTTGTATTTTGTCTTTGACCTTCAGCAGTTCTGCCTGCGTGTTGTCTGTAAGTAAGAATTAGGGCATAGTATCTCTCTTAGATATAGATAAGAATATAGTAAAGATTAGTTTAGATGTTTTCTGTATTTATTTGAAACTGTCCTGCAATGTTGTTTTAAAATATTCCCTGTGATTCTGAACTCTGTAGTTACTGTGTTGATTGAGTATTGTCTTGTTCTTTTATTATTAAATATATTTAAACCTATATTTGTGGCTGATATTTGTGAGACATATTTAAGCTCTTAGAGTACTTGCATATGTGTTTGGTGGCACTATACAGGCCACTCCTAAATAGCCTTGCAAGATTTGGTCACACTTACCATTTGGATAATCATAGTAGGATTGATCACCCTTTGTAAGGGCCATCTGGTAGCTGATAAGGAGGGGTTGGTGGCAGTGATATCTACCGTATAGTCTGGGCAGAAGGGAGCATAGCTAGTAAACCTGTGTCAGCCTTCCCCAGGTGTGTGCGTGTGTGTGTGTGTGTGTGTGTGTGTGTGTGTGTATAGAAATCAAATCTCAAAGTGTGTATGTCAGCTACTTGGGCAGGGAAACAAAGCACTGGTTAGACAGAGAGGGTGCTGGAGGTCTTAGCTTGAACCCTCAGCTGAGATCTTAACATTTTAGCTGTGCCATTGAGGAGTCTTATTGGGGATCTGGAGAAAGAGGGAAAAAACAGCCCCAGACTGACTGTGATTTGAGTGTGCTCTTAAGGAAAATTGTACTTTACTGTGTGTGTACTTGTCATCCTCCCATTGTGTTCTTCCCTCACTGTTATCAGTGGTGAGGATTGAGGCTCTTTAATTACTGGGAATAGGTCAGGGGTGGCACATATTAATTGGTGGACAGTGGTGGGATATCCACATCACATATTAATTGGTTGACAATGTTGAGCTAGCCACATCTCATATTAATTGGCTTGTAGTGGTGTAGACACTGGATTCCTGTAGCCTGTGTACAGTGGTCACTGAAGGTGTTTGTACTCTCAATCAGCCATGCAGTGAACATTCAGAGTTCATATCACATTTTTTTTGTTAGCTTAGTTAGTCAGGGAGAGCAGGCAAGCATGTCAGCAGAGGAGTATGGCAAGTTGACAAGGAGCCAGGTGGCTGAGATGTGCCAGGCTAAAGGTCTGGTGCATGCCACCCTGACTAAAGCAGACATGATTGCAGCTTTAGTCACAGCTACATTGCAGAATAGTAACCAGGAGGACAATCACACTGGCCTTGGAGATGTATGACTCTCAGAAAATGGATAGCTCAGCCTTTCCACAGAGGACTTAAAATCCATCTGGAGTTAAAGGGACTTGAGCTGGAGGCCAAGCATTTGGAAATAGAAGCAGCAGAAAGACTGAGATTCTAGAGACTGAGGAAAATGAAAAACTGCAATGTCTGAAGGGTAAGGAAAATGAGAAACTGTGACACGTGGAAGCTGAGGAGCAGGAGAGGCAGAGGCAACATGAAAAGGAGATGCTGACTCTTCACCAGCGTCATGGAGATAATGGGGAAGGGAGTAGCTGAACCCCAGAAGCAGCAAAGGTCAGCAGAATTCTTCCACAATTTACAGAGATGAATAATTTTCATAGCTTCATTCATATTTGAGAGAGTATGTAAACAGTATAATGTTCCTCAAGGGCTCTAGGTACAGTTCCTGACTCCCTTACTCCATGGTAACTGTAATTTCTAAACTGCCTGATACTAATTGTTTAGATTATAATGCTGTAAAGAATTTCCTTTTAGAATGTTTTAAGTTAACACCTGAAGCTTACAGAAAAATGTTTTGTGAGCATAGATGCAAGGCAGATGAAAGTGTGTGTGAACTTGTTGCTGAACTAAGCACTTACTTTCATAGGTAGGTGAGTGGATGTCAGCTCACCCCTTTTGAAGGGCTGGCAGACCTTTTGTTGAGGGGAGTAAACCCTCAGCACTTTGCCTGAGGACATGAGAATCTGGTTAGCTGATAGACAATGCGCTACTGCAGATGTGTTGGGGAAGAAGGGAGACTTATACCTAACAAGCAGGGTAACACTGGATAGGAAAGGGACACCCAGTGCTGCTCATGGGTCTAAGGAGACTACCCCAACAGGGTCCACCAGTAGCAAGGGAAGCCACTAGTCCAGGTACATGTCCAGGACCAAGGGTTAGATGTTTTAAATGCAACTAGTGGGGCCATGTAGCATATAGATGTCCAGTAGGGCAAGGTGGGGAACAAAAGTTGGGAGATCCAGTAAGTGGGAATAACAAAATTTAAATTGTCTTGAGACAACAAAGATACCAAACTACCACAAGAGGTTATATCCTATCTTAGTGAATGGGAAAGAGGCCATGGCTAAGTGAGACACAGCCTCTGACCTAACCATTGTGAAGCCTGCAGTGGTTAAAGAGGTGTACTACTTGCCTGGGCAGTCTACTCCAGTCAGAGCTTTAGGTGGAAAAGGAAGCAAGCAAGTAGGTGTGTTTGAGGATATCCCTGCAGATGTCCTGATAGGGAATGATTTTGATAATACAGTACCCTGTGTGTATGCAGTTACACATAGTCAGGTTTGGAGACAAGCACGTGGGTCTGGTAGCTTGGACTGCATACTTGCAGCCAGGACTGGTGAGGTAGTTACTTCAGGGAGAGAGCTACCCCGTAGCAGTGAGACTGAAGATGAGCCATAGCTGCTACTGATGCTCCCTTGTACAGAGTGACTGAAAGGGCAATGGTCAGTAGTAGTACCCAGGCTGACATTGAGGCACTGCTGTCAGAGAATGCCAGACTTCCTGTGGAAGGGAAGCTGGGAAGGGTTACTAAGAGAGAGTTGAGACAGGCTCAGCTCTCAGACCCTACATTACAAGGTCTGTGGGAAGTAGCTAGTGAGGCACCTGATTCTCATGAGAAGGGGGGAAACTGTATACTGGGACAAAGGGTTACTGTATAGAGAGTGGGCCCCTGAGGGAGGGCTAGAGGATAAGAGAATACAGCAGTTGGTAGTGCCCAGAGCCTATCATCTGATACTTCTAGCCATAGCCCATGATATTCCCTTTGCAGGTTATATTGGCATAAAACATACAAAGATATGTATTATGCAGAACTTATATTGCCCTGGGATTTCTAGAGCTGTAACAGGGTACTACAGGACCTGTGAGCAGTGCCAAAAGTTAGGCAAGGCAGGGGACAAGGTGAAAGCTCCTTTCATGCCTTTGCCTGTGATTGAGGAGTAATTTCAGAGGGTAGCCATGGATAGTGTGGGCCTCTGAGTACCCCATATTCCACAGGGAAAAAGTATATCCTTGTGGTAGTAGATTATACTACCAGATACCCTGAAGCAGTGGCTCTGTCCTCCATTGAGGCAGAAAAGGTGGCAAATGCTTTGTTAGAGATTTTCAGCAGGGTAGGTTTCCCAAAAGAAATACTGACTGACAGAGGTGCCAATTTCATATCAGACCTACTGGCTTGTCTTGAAGTACTGTGGGCGAAGCACCTAAAGACCACCCCCTACCATCCTCAGACTAATGGGCTTGTTGAGAGGTTAAATTCTGCACTCAAGCCCATGCTATGGGCATTTTCAGACCAGTTTAAGAGGGAGTAGGACAAATATTTTCCCTATCTGTTGCTTGTTTACACAGAGGTGCCACAGGAATCCACAAGTTTTTCACCCTTTGAGTTGTTGTACGGGCATAGGGTGAGGGGACTTCTAGATTTGATTTGAGATGAGTGGGAGGGTGAGTGTGAATCCCACAAGGAGTCTGTTATGGCATATGTCCTAAACCTCAGGACAAGGCTCAGGGAACTCATTGGATTGGCCCAGCAGGAGAACCTGGCAGAAGCCTAACAGTAGAAAAAGGTCTGATATGACCAGAATGCTTGAGCTAGAGAGTATGGTGTAGGGCAGCAGGTAATGGTTCTCATTCCTATCATTTACAACAAACTGCAGGCAGCCTGGGAAGGACCCTACAAGGTGGTAAGTAGGTCATTGATGTTAACTACATGGTAGAACTGCTAGGCAGGGGCACAAATTGTACCATGTTAACATAATGAAACATTACTATGATATGGAAGCCCTTGTTCTGAGCATTTACAGTGGACAGCAAGAGCAGTCTGAGGAAGATCTGGTGACTGATCTCCTCAGTGAGGCTTGGACTGACTCCTCAGTGGAAGGGGTAGCAATGTCCCAGCAGCAATCACCTACCCAGGTTCGAGAAATCTGAGCTGTGTTACAGGAGTTTGGGGACATCTTCACTGGGAAACCAGGGTGCACTCACCTGGTGTAGCACTGTGTGGATACAGGACCCCAAAGGCCTATTAACCAGGCCCCTTAATTCAGGAGTCCAGCAGTCCCTGGATTGGTGCTGGTATCAAAGAAGGATGGCAGCACCTGGTTCTGTGTTGATTACAGGAAATTAAATAGTCACACACAGTCAGATGTTTACCCCATGCCTAGGATAGATGAAGCCCTAGAGTAGCTGTGTGGGGCTAAGTATCTTACCACTACTGATCTTACCAAGGGTTACTGGTAGATGCCCTTGACTCCCAGTGCTAGACAGAAGACAGCCTTTGTGACACCTTTTAGCTTGTATGAGTTCAAGAAGATGACCTTTGGGGTGAAAAATGCCCCAGCAACTTTCCAGGGGCTGGTAGACCATATCCTAGCAGGAGCAGGAAATGTTGCCCTTGCTTACCTAGATGATATTTCCCTCTACAGCCATTCCTGGCAAGAGCACCTTCAGCATGTCATGGAGGTGCTGGGCATTATACAGAGGGCAGGGTTGACCATTAAAACCAGCAAATGTGAGGTGTGTATGGCAGAGGTCTCCTACTTGGGACATAGAGTGGGGAGTGGTAAGATCAGGCCAGAACCTGCCAAAGTAGAAGCCATTCAGGCACGACCTGCCTCTGTTACCAAAATGTAGGTGAGGGCATTCTTAGGCACAGCAGGGTACTACAGAAAGTTCATCCCCAGTTATAGTACCATAGCTGCTCCCCTCACAGACCTGACAAGGAAAAACAGACCAGATAAGGTAGTGTGGTCCCCAACATGTGTGTAGGAGGCATTCCAGAAGCTTAAAGGAGCTTTGGGAGGACCCCCTGTGTTAGCCAGTCCAGATTACAGCAAGGAATTTGTTGTGCAGGTAGATGCTTCAAAGCATGGGGTGGGGGCTGTACTTAGCCAGGTTTCCTCAAAGGGAGAAGAGCACCTAATGGTATATCTCAGTCATAGGCTCCAACCCAGGGAGGAATGCTATGCATCTGTAGAAAAGGAATGTCCAGCCATAGTGTGGGCACTGCAGAAACTTCAGCCTTATCTATATGGAAGGAAATTCACTGTAGTTACAGACCACAATCCCTTATCATGGCTACATCAAGCCAGACAGCAAAATTCCAAGTTACTAAGGTGGAGCCTAGGGATACAAGCATATGATATGACAATGCAGCACTGCAGTGGGTTAGCAATGCCAATGCTGATAGGCTCTCAAGACGGGGAATGGGGTAAGGTATTCCCAGATAGGCTCAACCCTCTCAAGCAACATTTCTTAAGGGTCACTTGAAATACTAGCTTGAGTTTTCAGGGGAGAGAATAATTAATATGTCAAGAAAACGTAGCTGGATATACTTGTAAATAAAAAAAAAAGCTCTCGGAAGTCACTCAGTCAGGATTAATATGTGATGCCCCTGCACTGTTGCAGTAATTAAGGATCCTGCCTCAATCCTCACCACTGGCAACAGTGAGGAATGTACACAATGGGAGGATGAAAAGTTCACACGCAGTAAAGTACAATTTCACTTCAGAGCACACAGAGATCACAGTCGGTCTGGGGCTGGTTTCTCCCTCTTTCTCCAGATCCCCAATAAAACTCCCCACTGGCACAGCTATAGGGTTAAGCTTTCACCTGAGGGGGCAAGCCAAGACCTCCAGCACCCTCTCTGTCCAACCAGTGCTTCTTGTCCCTCCCAAGTAGCTGAAACACACACACTTTGATATTTGATTTATATACAAACACAGCCACGTGGGGAAGGCTGGCACAGGTTTACTAGCTATGCTCCCTTCTGCCCCGACTATAAGGTAGTTATCACTGCCACCAACCCCTTCTTATCAGCTATGAGAAGGCCCTTACAAAGGGTGACCAATCTTGCTGTATAATATTATCCAAATGGTAAATGTGACCAAGACTTGCAAGGCTATTTAGAAGTGGCCTGTACAGTGTCACCAAATACATATGCAAGTACTCTAAAAGCTTAAATAAGCTCAGTATATAACATAATCATAGGAATATTGACAAGTGACAGAATTATTTGCAAAACTCCTTTTAGCTGGGTTGGCAGCATTTCGCTTTGTCACAATATTCATATATATATATATATATATATATATATATATATATATATATGTATATATATATATATATGTGTGTGTGTGTGTGTGTGTGTGTATAAATATATATATATATATATATATATATATATATATATATATGTGTATGTGTGTGTGTGTGTGTGTTTGTGTGTGTGTGTGTATGTGTGTGAGTGGTTGCAGTGCTTAATATTGAACACTGAGAATGTTGACTCGTTTTGGCAGGTAAGGAAGTGCAAAATGTTGAAAAGTTGACTTCATAATATATCTATCATAGAAACCAGCAATTAAATCAACTGTCAGTTAAGTTGACTTGACATCTGTTTAGATGACACAATTTGGTCGACTAAGTAGATGGTTAACAGTTGTGCAAGATCACTACATTACTGCAGTTGGGGAATATGCACTTTTCCTGGTATTGTGCAAAGATAAAATTGCTAGGGGTGTGGTTCACAGCTTGTTAGATAGGATGTGCAAGGGGCTAGCACCCCCTGCAAAAAACAATGATTTTATTTTTTTTTTAATTTTCATTTGATGCTCTGAGGTTATTTCTTGGTACATCTCTAGTGACAACTTAATGTTTTTGTCAATCTTTTTGACATTTGGCGGTTTTGCTCAATTGAAGTATATATATATATATATATATATATATATATATATATATATATATATATATATATATATTTATATGGATGCTAGTGAATGAGTATTCAGTCGACAGCTTCCCAGTTAACTGCATATGGTCAACTTGACAGTAGGTAGACAGTTGTGTGAGATCACACAAAAATAAAGGGTTTGGGAAATTTGCCCTTACCCTGTGTTTGTGCAGTCTTGGAGTTAGTATATATAGTTAGCAGTGGGTGTGGGGGGCACTGTTCTCCACATGGAGGGACAGGGGTGCTTTGTGTCTAGAAAAAAAATGGTATTTTATTTAATTTTCCTAAAAATGAAAGAGTGCATGCAGCAAGGCTCTCTTGGTGCATGTGTACTAGCTTGTTGACATTAAAGTTCATAGGTTCATAGGTATGTACTAGGCTAATGGCCCTGGGACCTTTACAAGCCTAGCCCATAGAAGTGCCCTGGCATTGTGCTGCTTGACGTTAGTTCCCAGTGCCTCTATGAATTACATCCACTGGAGTGATCCTAGGGTGAACTTTCTATTATCCATCTACTCATCAAGATTTCTCTTGAAGTGGGCCAGTGAGGTACTCGGCTTGACATTATGGGAAGTTTATTCCAGAGCATGGGCAGTCTCTGGGTTATGAACCTGTCCCCCCAGCAAGTTATGTTGAGTATGGTAATGAGGTTGAGGTCTCTGGAGGGTGTGGTGTGGACAGATTGGGATTTCTTTAGATGTAGCATTTCTAGCTGGGTCAGACATGGCTTTGTAAGTCAAGCAGAGATCGCTGCTTAGTAGACGATATGAGACAGAGAATAGCTGGTGTTTTTTGAGTCTATCCATGTAGGACATGTGCTTAAGGCTTAGGATCCTCTGTGAGGTAATTTTGTGGCCTCTCCAGCTGTTGCAGGTGTCTAGTGAGGTACATGCCAAATGGGGCATTGTACTCTATGACTGGTCTAATGAGGGACGAGTAGAGAGGAATGATGATCTCTTTCTTCCTGGATGCAAAACCCTTGGTAATGAGATGTGCCACATAGAAGGACTTTCTGATCACAGTGACAATGTGGTGGTTGAAGGAGAGGTTGCTGTCAACCTGTGTCCCTAGATCTCTTATAACATCTTCAGTGTTCAGTGCGCTCCCATTGATGTTTTAATTAGTGGGAACTGAGTTTTTCCGAAAGGGGATGATGAAGCATTTTTTGGCATTAATCTTAAGGCCATAGTTTTGACATCAGTCATTGGTCTCATTGAGGCCTTTTTGTAGGATGTCTTTCATCACATGGGGCATTAATAATGGCTCCCAGCTTGCAGTTGTCTGTGAACTTGGTCAGCCAGAGTCCCTCCATGTTGGTCTGGACTTCAGAGAAGTAGATGCCAATCAGTAGAGGACCCAAGACTGATCCCTGTGGGACTCCACTCATGACTGGTCGGCAGTCTGACTTGGAGTCTGCTACTTTCACACTATGGGCTCTATCTGTGAGCCAATTTGCAACCCACCTAATGTTATAGGGGTTGATGCCTAGTTTGGTGAGTTTATCACTAATTCCTGAGTGAGGAATGGTATCAAAGTCTTTGGCCAGATCGAGATAAGCTGTATGAACTGCCTTACCTTTATCCACAGCTCTGGTGACTGACTCAAAGAAGTCAACCAGGCATGATCTACCTTTCACAAAACCAAATTGCATGGGATCTAGAGTTTGGAGATTCCCTGAATCCTTGTTAATTAGGTCCATAATGATGTGCTCCATAGCCTTATATATCAGAGTCTTCAGGTTAACGGGGTGATAATTTTCAGGGTCTGTAGTTGCTCCTCCTTTATGGAGAGGGATGACTGTAGAAGTGCGCCATTCTGTAGGGCCATGCCTGAGGTGAGGCTGTGAGTGAACAGGACACACAGATGTGGTGCCAGTTCCTATTGCAATTCATGTAGAACACAGTCAGGGATATTGTTGTGTCCCATGGAAGCTGTATTCTTTGTCTTGGGCAATGCAGCTTTAACCTATGCTGCAGCATTGCTGGGTGCTTGGCATTCTTCCAGTATTGAGATTGGTCTTTTAGGGTGGGAGAGAGGGGTAAAGTTGGCACTGAACTTGTCAGCCAGTTGTTGTTGTGTTTTTCGGCTTTTCCCGGTTAGGGGTCGCCACAGCGGAACTCCGGTCTGCTAATGATTGGCAGGTGATTTTTTTGTGCTGAGTTGCCAGCCCTGACGCACAGCCTTCAATGAAGGTATGCCCATTCGGGTCCCCTTTACTTTACCGAAACGACACTTCACTGACACGCGGAAGACCGAGACGAAACGACCGACAGGTAAGTTGACCGAAAAGGTGATTTGCCGACAGCCGAAAGACCGACAAGGGTAACGTGTGAGTGCGACTCGGTAAGTGTGCGATAGTGACGGAGTTAGGAGCAGTCAGGTAAGTGTGCGATATTGTGGGATTTTGGGTTAGGGTGTGGGAAAGGTGAGTGTGTGGTAGTGTCAGAGTTAGGGTTCGGGTAAGGTAAGTGTGTGATAGTGACGGACTGTAGTTTAGGGACGGGTTAAGTGAGTTAGGTTTAGAGTGCGGGTAGGGTGAGTGTGCGATAGTGACGGGCTTTATGTTTTAGGGTGGGTTAAGTGAGTTAGGGTTAGGGTGCAGGTAGGTTAAGTGTGCGATAGTGACAGTCTTTAGGTGTAGGGGTGGGTTAAGTGAGTTAGGGTTAGGGTGCGGGTAGGGTAACTGTGCGGTAGTGTCGGACCTTAGGGTTAGGATTTGGGTTAGGGTTAGTGGATATGTCATTGTGTGTCATGTGTAGTTTACGTTGTTTGTGTCGGTGTAATTGTGTTCGGTTTTGTGAGTTGTCGGTGTTGTGTGGTTTCGGTTATTTGGGGTCGGTGTTTTGTGTGTCGGTGAAGTGTCGTGTGGGTAATGTAAAGTAGACCCACTCATTCATGCATGTCTCCACGCAGAAGATGCTCTAGCTGAGAATCGAACCAGACAGCGTCTTACTGTGAGGCGACAATGCTACCGCAGCACCACCATGTTGGCAATATATGTTGGCTCAGTATAGGAGGTACCATTGTGCAGTAACTCAGAGAAAATTTGGGTATTGCCATGAAGATTCTTGATATAACTATAGAAGGCTTTGTGGTTGTTTTTAGTGTCTGCCGCAATTCTGCTTTTATAGCTGGCTTTGGATATTTTGATGAGGGATCTCAACGTTTTCTTCAGGCTGATAAGGGAATTTTTCCGGTCTTGGGACTTCACCTTTTTCTGCAACAGTTTTTTTCCTTCTAATGAAGAAAAAAACAACAAACTCAAGATGTCTTTGCTGTAAATAGCTTCTTCTTCTTTTGGCTTTTCCTAGTTAGGGGTCACTACAGTGGATCACCTGTCCATTCATGATTGGCAGTAGAGTTTTACAGTGTCGAGTTGCCAGCCCGGCACCCAACCTTCCACGGAAGGCACACACACACACTCACTCACACCTAGGGCCAATTTAGAGTGTCCAATCCACCTACAGCATGTCTTTGGGATGTGGGAGTAAACTGAAGCACCCGGAGGAGACCCAAGGACCACAGGGAGGACATGCACACTCCACACAGAAGGCACCCCAGCTGAGGATCGAACTGGAGAACTTTGCTGTAAATAGCTAGAAATCCAAAAGTACTGGCAAAACAGTAGCAAAGACAAGGCTCCAGTTTCTTCAGGAACTACAGCTGTTTATTAACACAGTACACAAGCGCTTTCACGAATGCTTCTTAAGGTGTATCCATACCGCAATCAAATCACCTGTTTTAAACTAACATCATAAATCACATGACTCCAGTGATTAACAACTTAAGAGGAAAAGACCTCCTATAACATTAAAATATTAAAATATGTCTTTGTATAATGGAATACATAAAAAGCAGTACAAAAATACAGAGTCATATACAAAAATAATACAAAACTTGTAATAGCTAAAATCATCTATGTAATGGTCTATTTTTTAAAATGGGTCTTAAGGGTACATGGTCATTCAGACCATGCCCCACATCAGCCCTCAACCTAACGATCCAATTGGCTTCTGATTCTTCATTTCTAGCTCTATCACCTGCCCTCTTATTTTCTTTACATTTACCTAAAACCATAAATTTAAAACTATGTCTCTCATTTGTCTCTGAGACATGCTTTGCAAGGGCATTAAACATACTTTTCATTTTAATGTGATAAATGTGCTCTCTTTATCTGTCTCTCAATTGGCTATCAGTCTTGCCAAGATAGACTTTGTTACATAACTGAAACAGAGCTAAATACACTACATGGGTTGTATTGCAGGTTGCACTCACCCTCAGATGTAATATCTCCTGAGTGTCTGGGTGTTTAAAGTCTGTCCCCATGTTAATCAATTCACAGTATTGGCAGTTCTTACATGGTTTAGTTCCTATACCGTCAACCTGATCCAACTGTTCTCTTGTACATAATCTTCTCTTTAATGATTTTTTATTTTTAAACGTAAATTGGGGATGTGAGTCTAAAAACCTACCCACCTGCCTATCTAAGGTCAGGAGATTCCAATGTGTACTGATAACTTCCATGTATTTCCTTACATCTCTAGAGTAACTCATGCACATTCTTAACTTTTTTCCTATTTTGTTGATTCACTCTGGTAAACATCGAGTGATTCTGAAAAATATGGCTTTGCTCTAGTATTACTTAATTCTTGTATCTTCATCATGTCTTTCAATACCTCATCCTGGTCATAACCTCTTTCTATCAACTCTGTCCCAATCACTTCCACTTGTTTAAAATCATCCTGTTTTACTCTGAGTCTCGATGCCCTATATAGTTGGTTATATGCAACATTTTTAAACGTATTTAGGATGCATAGTCTTTTTTGTTGACGTGACATTCCTTCCTGTACATACTAGTACTAATCTCTCCATCCTTTCCCATCATTATACTGACATCAAGAAAAATGATCTCTGTATAAGACCAATTTAGTGTAAATTTAAGAAATGGTGTAGAATTATTTATATATGTTACAAAATCCAGTAGATAGTCCACCGACCCCTTCCAAATAAGGAAGAGGTCATCCACAAACCTCCTGAAAACAATACATTCTGTTTATAAGGGCCCTTCTCCCCATTTTCCATTTCCCATACTGACATTACTGCATTTGCATAACTATTGGCGCACGATGTCCCCATCGCAATGCCATTCTGTTGCTAGTATATCTTATCCCTGAACAGAAAAATGTTGTTTTCAAGTACTAATCTCAAAAGGATCTGCATTAACCTTATACTGATTTGTGTGTGACTTCCATCTTTATCTAATAGTTTTGTAATGCTATTAATACCAAGGTCATTTGGGGTAACTGTAAAGAGGGACACCACATCAAGTGTAACAAATATAACTGATTCTAATGTGTGTCCCTCTCTGGTAAATTTATACAAATCCCTAATAAAGTGCTCAGTATCTTTCAAAATATAAATCGACTTCCCTAATAAACCTTTAAGATTTTTTTCTATAAAGATGGAAACAGATTCTGTGCACCAATCCCTCCCTGCCACAATGGGTCTCATAGGGGGTTCTCTTTACACTTGTGTAATTTCGGAAGTCTTTCAATATTAGGTGTAGTGGGATTTTGTATTATAAAATATTTCAAAAGATTACTATCTATTAATCCCATTTTCTCTAAATTTTTAAGTTCCTTATGTACTCTTTCTACCATTTGCTTCACCTGCAAAGGGGAAATATTTTGATAAAATTTAGTGTCACTCAACAAATCATTTTGGCATCATATTACTCTTCATCCATTAAGTCTATCTGTCCACCTTTATCAGCTGGCCGTATCATTATTGTAGGATTGGTCTGAAGGTGTATCAGAGCTTCAAACTCTTTTTTACTCATAGTGTGCCATTTATTTCTACTACATTTCTTTTTTTTGCTCATAATATACCTTATATACATCTTCCATACAAACTCTTTCAAAAGCATTAATTAACGAATTTTGCTTGGGTACAAATAAACTTGGCTTACTAAAACTAAAAACTTTTTCATCAGAATCATTATCAAACATAATTTTAAGCATAAGGTTATGTGTAAACATTTTAATGCCAAAGATGATCTCTGTGATGTCCATGTCCACTGCAGAAATGAACGACAAACCTTTTTCCAACACATTAAACTCATGTTCGGTTAAAACAACTGACAACAAATTAACTATTAAACTTTTGTGTTCATGAACACTTTTTTTATTGTGTTCTGACTCACCACTTCCTCCGCATGTTTTCTCTTGCTCAACGTGGTACTTCTCCCTCTCAGCTGATTTCTGTACTGTCCTCTGCCCCCTCTGCTCATAGACCTTTCCCTGGTAGGAAGTGGGAAGGGACCACCAGATTGGCTTCCTTTTTTGAAGGAGAGCATCTTGGTTCTGTTGGGTATGGTTAGGTCTATGCATTTATGTACGTGTTCGTACAGTACATTGGTGTATGATCCGGCAGTCATGCATCTACTTTCTATTGGCATGGGTGCTGTGATATTAGCCACTTCTGTTTTAAGGAGTCCAACATCAGCTTTGGAAAAGTTTTTCATGGTGGATACCTTTGTGGACGGGTGTGGGTGAGATGTGGATTTCCATGTTGATCAGTTTGTGGTTGGATCTAAACAGGGAGGAACTGACCATTGGTATAGAGCAACAGTTGCACATGTTAGTAATAACCAGGTAAAGGATGTTGCTTCCTGTAGTGGGGGTAACAATGAGCTGGTCCAGGGCATTGGAACTGATGAATTCCAGGAAGTGTTGGGCCAGTGCATTGGTGCATGTGTAGTTTTCTCAGTTATTGGAGGGGTAATTGAAATCACTTGTATGAGAGTGTTGGGTTGGATCTTAATAGTTTCCAGGGTGCTTAGGAATGTGGAGTCAGAGTCTTAGGACATGGTTGGGGACCTATAGCAGGCTACGACCTGAATCGCCATCTTACCCAATGTTAGTTGTACCTGGAGTATCTCAGATGCATTATGCTGGGCTACTACTCTGGAAGTGTGCATATTCTTTATGCATATGGCGACACAACCGCCTTTGGAGCTTCGGTCCATGTTCTGGGGCTGAAAGGTGTGGAATGAGCTATAGCCTGGTAGCACAAGTGTGCTTTCTGCTGTTTTAAACCAGGTCTCCATTACAGCACAAATGTCGATGTTATCCATTTTGAGGAGTGCTTTGAGTGAGTGCATCTTGAGATTTAGACTTCTAGCATTGAGCAGCATGACCCTCAGATTGCATTTATTTATAGCTGTTGCGGTGGTAATTTGGTCTTTGGAACACTGCCTAAAAAGGCACTATAGGGCTGGCAAGAGCCTTAGACAGTACCCAGAAACCCAGCGGTGACAGATGCAGGCCATCACTGGCAAAGTATCGAGGTCTGTTAATTATATCATCTCAAGTAGACAGATACTGGATCCCCTTAGAATGACATCAAAAACTTAGCCACTTGTTGAAGTCAATCATTTTCTGTTTGTACTGCGGTATCATTCTGGGCGATGGTAGGATGCTGCTCAGGGCTAGGGTCATACCTGCCTGGGCCACATATTCCGAGAGCTCCAACATGTCTCTTTTCATGTAGTCTTGAGCTATGTGTCTTGTGGTTTGTGCTGTGTTGTGGTGGTCAAGTGCGTTTCTGCCTTGGAGGTCTCTGCTGTTTGGGAAGATGTCTGTTGACAGCCTCCACAAAGATGGGTGTGTGGTTTGTGTTTTTATGTGAAGGCTGTGATGGTGAGTGCTCTGGAGAGCTATGTGTTCTATGTGGTGTGGTGCAGGTGTTGAATTTCTCCTCTTGACCAGCTATTCTGGTCTTGGCTGGAGAGTGCATGGCTTCCAATTTGGAGATATAAGCTCATCTCTGACAAGTCTGAGTGTTGGAAGGTAAGAGGAGAGGGTTGTCTGTGTACATGAGGCAGTTGCTACACTACCTCAGAATGCCCAGGTTCACCAGGTTGATAGGAGAAAGCACAGGAAACTGACCTTTAGACTTACCAGGAGGGATGGTCATCATTACTAACTACTGGAGCTTTTTCTTTATAGGTCATCTAGTGCTGATAGCACTTATGTGTGCTATAATAATTGCTACAAAAAGCCTGATGAAGTACTAGGTAAATAAGGTAATTAAAATGCAAGAGAGAAGAGATCTAGCAAGATCTAAGGGAAAAATTAAAGGGCAGACTTTCTGGCACTGGTAATATACTTTAAATGCAATGCAAGCTAGAATACTTGAGTGTGTAGCAATATTAAAACAAATGCAGTTAAAATAAATGCAGTTAAATGAAAAAACAACTTAAATCAAGTGCAGAAAGCAGTATAATCAGAAAAAATTGAAATGGAGACACTTAAAGTCTCTTTTTCTCTTTTCTGTTGCTCTTGTAGTCTGCAGGATGCCAAAACAGGATCCATGGAGCTTAAACAAAAGCAAACCCACACAGACATGGGCTTTTAAACCAGAAAGTTGAAAGGGATAGAAAAACTGCCTAAACAGCCAGTAAACTACAATTTCAGAGCCAGAAACCACTCCTCTTGTGGTAGATAAGATACCTAGTGCTTACCACTCCCACTGATAAGCTGGAAGGCTTCCTTCTAACACAGAAAGGTCTGGGGAACTCAGAAACTTTCAGAACAGTCCTGGATACAGCAAATCTGTATCTGGACTACTCTAGTAACAGGAAAGATGGAAAACAAGCTTAGAACTTTTTTTATCCTGCAGAGAAAACAGTTAACTCGTAGCTGGAATACCTCAAAATGGGTTTAAAACCATGCAGCTGAAGCTCTGGATATTGCAAACCTGTATTTAGACTATGCTACTAAATTTTAGGATTAAGAACTCAGTAAGAAAAAAACTCACAATGAAGCACAGATTAATCACTTATAGTAAAAAGAATAGCACTTGCAGTATGAAAAAAAATGTAGTTAAACAGCAACAAAATGCAGTAAAATGCAGTTAAACAGTAATGAAGTGCAGAAGATAGCAATGAAATATAATTAATCAGTAATCTGAAACAATAGCTCAGAAATCACAACAGTAACAGACAGCACTAATAAAGCAGTGATTCAATAGAATACTGTCATCAATTTAGTAAGGCTACCAACAAGCAGTAATAAGTATGGCAGACAGCAAAATGAAGTAGAAAAAGGTACAGTTATTTTTTCTCTTGATGTTTTGACACTGTCATTCTGCCAGTCAACAGTCGACAATGGGGTTTTCACTTATTACTAATACACCTCTCTCTCTCTCTCTCTCTCTATATATATATATATATATATATATATATATATATATATATATATATATATTCATATATATTCTATATACCCTTCACAAAACCACAGTTTGGTTTTGTGAAGGGTAGCTCATGCCTGCTCAGCCTGGTTGACTTCTTTGAGTCAGTCACCAGAGCTGTGGATGAAGGCAAGGTGGTTCATACAGCCTACCTTGATCTGGCCAAGGCCTTTGATACCATTCCCCACTCAGGAATCATAGAAAAACTCACTAAGCTAGGCATCAACCCATATATCAGTAGGTGGGTTGCAAAATGGCTCACAGATAGAACCCACAGTGTGAAAGTTGCTGACTCCAAGTCAGAATGCCGATCTGTCATGAGTGGAGTCCCACAGGGTTCAGTCCTGGGTCCTCTCCTGTTTGGTATCTACTTCTCTGAAGTCCAGGCCAACATGAAGGGACTCTGGCTGACAAAGTGCACAGATGATTGCAAGTTGGGAGCTATTATTAACTCCCCAAGTGATGTTGATATCTTACAGAAAGGCCTCAGTGAGACCAATGACTGGTGTCAGAACCATGGTCTTAAGCTCAGTGCCAAAAAATGTGTCACCATCCCCTTTAGGAAAAACTTGGTTCCCATGAATTACCACATCAGTGGAAGTTATAAGAGATCTGGGAACAAAGGTTGACAGCAACCTCTCTTTTGACCACCACATTGCCACTGTGGTCAGAAAGTCCTTCTATGTGGCACATCTCATTACTAAGGGTTTTGCATCCAGGAAGGAAGAGGTCATTGTCTCCCTCTACTCTTCCCTCATTAGGCCAGTCATTGAGTACAATGCCCCATTTGGCATGTACCTCACTTGACACCTGCAACAACTGGAGAGGCAGGCCTAAGTACCTCACAAAGAGGATATTAGGCCTTAAACACTTGTCCTATATGGAAAGACTCAAAAATCTCCAACTATTCTCTGTCTCATATCGCCTACTTAGAGGCGATCTCTGCTTGACGTACAAAGCCATGTCTGACCCAGCTCTGTTAGAAATGATACATCTAAAGAAATCCCAATCCCTCTGCACCACATGGTCCAGAGACCTCAAACTCATTACCACAATCAATAGAACAAGCTGGAGGGACAGGTTCATAATACAGAGACTGCCCATGCTATGGAATAGACTTCCCAAACATGTCAAATAGAGCACCTCACTAACCCTCTTCAAGAGAAATCTTGATGAGTGGATGGGAAATAACAAATTCATCCCGGGGATCACTCAAGTGGCTCTACTCGACAGAGGCACTGGGAACTAAGGTCTGGTGGCATGATGCCAGAGTGTAATCCTATGAGTTAGGCTGGTAGAGACTCCAGGGCTATTAGCCTAGTACACAACTATGAACCTATTAACCTATATATATATATGTATATATATATATATATATATATATATATATATATATATATATACATATATATCTGTCCTCCCACTGTTCTTTTGTATGTTGTGCTTCCAGTATCTCTTCCCTGTCTTTTCTAATCTCTTCTGATTGATGCTTATAGTTATCATGTATTATTTTATATGCTCAACTAATTATCCCTTTTTTAATGGCAGTTTATGTTCAAAACTTAACCAGATTTGGTTTTTCACTTAGTACTCCCCAATCTGTTTTACTTTGCCTATATTCTGCTTTGAATCCTAGTAGGGAAGACAGTCTCTAACTTGGAGTCCAAACTTCTGCTTGGCCACTCTCACTGCATTTCCTTCCCTCCCTATATATTTGCTCTTAATACCCATGTTTTTTGCTAACTTTCACCAGTAAATTCTAACTCCATGTTGCCTGTTTTCTCTGCCTCTACTTGCAGTCATCCCTATTAGTAAAATCTTGATTCTCCAGTCCCATATTGGCTTAAATTCTTAGAATATTTTCTGCTACTTTATAAATATAAATATAATACTATATATGATTGTTGTTATTCTCTTTAAAGGTTTAAATCCAAAAGTCTGCTCCCTTCTTCTTTCTTGAACTCCCCCTGTTTCATCACCCTTCCTTTCCACTTTGACTTTTAGCCTTTTGTTTCTGTTATGTATACGAGCCTTAACCTTATAGAGCTAAAGTATCCCTTCAAATTAGGTAATGGGAAACCAGATTAATTCTTTCCCTGACCCCCCCAATAAATTCCTTTGACTCTATTAATTATGGTATGCAACATGTCCTCCAGTTGATAAACATATGCCAGACCTGTATGTAAAACTAAAGAGAGTGGAAATATTATTACGGTTTGTATCTTACTATCCATGTCCACTGTTAACAGCTTCCAACTTCTCAATTTTTTATATTATCTTTTGTTTAGCCTATTCCCATATACTTAAATGCTTCATCTTATGTCCCTATAAATATGGGTATTGCTGGACTCAATTACGTGTGGATTCATAGTTTACATCTGTTTTGCTTTATTGTCATTTATTTTATATTCTGAAAAGGTGTGAAACTGTTTTAGAATGTCCCATTACACTATAATATCCTTTTCTGGATTTATTAAGTACAAAATACTATCATCTGCAAATAAAGTTAACATTTCCTTGATTACCATACCGAGGGGAATAGAGCACCTCTGCCTGGTTCCCTTGTTAAAACACAGATTGTTGAAAAGGAACCCCTTTCCCTTAATTCTTGTCTCTGACCTTTCTTATATATTCTTAATTAACCTTATTTTTCTATCATGGAACATAAATACTATCCTGTCTTCTCTGTATCAAGACCCACCTAGAAAAGCAGTGTCTTCTAACACTCTACTTCCCTCTGGATCTTCCATCCATCCATCCATCCATCTATTTACAATCCCTTTCTCTATTTTTGCACATGTGGTTGGGGTGTCACTTCAACAATGACAATCATCTAGAGGCAATGTTCACTCCATCAGGTGGATAGCCTTGCCAAGGTTTTTTTCTGTACCACACATTCATACCAACACTCACACCTATGGCCAGTTTAGAGTGTCTATTCTACCTACTGGTTATTTTTGGAATGTGGGAAGAAACTGTAGCACCCGGAAAAAACTTACAGAAACACAGGGAGGACATGCAGGCTCCTTGTTTTATTAATGTTGTCAGATATTTGCCTGCCCTCCACAAAACCATGCTGATCCATATCTATCAATTTTTGCAACATATTTATTAGCCATTGTTGTAGCCAGTATAAAAATAAACCCTTTCTAATCAAGGTTACAATTGAAAATGGTCTATATGATGCTGGGTCCTCCTTGGGTAATACGACAACGCCATCTCTCTTTCAAGATGCCATACTGTCCCTCCTTTTAAAATATTATTAAACAAACCTTCCAGATCTTTCTCACTTTCTTCCCTCTTAAATCCCAGACTTCTACAGGAATACCATCTGTTGTTAGAAACGTCCATGCTGATTGATTATACATCACCATTGTTTCTCATCTCTTCCTGTTTTGGCTACTAATTTTTGAGGCTCCATCTTTCTGGAACCTTATCATTGTTAAGTTTGCCATAAATATTTCCATTTGTGCTTTTTCTTTGATTCCCCATTCCTCTGATTTATACAGATTACCGCATAATTTTCAAAATATCTCTAATACCTCTTTAGAATCTCTGGTTATTTTTCTTGTGATATTCTCTCTAAGTTTAGCAACCCATTTCTATTTTCTGTTGCCCAAGTCATTCTGCTGATGTTTTTGTTCTTTGGAGGTGTTAAAAAAAATACTTGCTTGACAGCAACCTTTGTAAATTTATTTATAGTATCCAAATACTCCCTTATTTTTCTTTAGTTCTCAGCAATCGCTCATCCTCTTTTTCTTTGAGATTCTCCTCCTTCTGCAATACTTTAACACATTCAAACTATAGCCATGTTTTTGTCTGTTTCCAGGTACCACCCATAGCTCCTTATGGTGTCCAAACAATTTTTGACATTTGGCTTCTTTGACTGAGCAACTTCATGGTTAATAATATTCAATATCAGCAAGAGCAAGAACTTATTAACAAAATTGACACTAAGATTGTTAATCTTACAGCAGAGAAATTAATCACTGTGTGCCACTTATTATTGAGATTTTCATAGTTATGTTCATATTTTCATAACTGAGAGACCAATGTGCTATAGAAGGGTATGCTGTGAAATGCCATGTTAGGAGATAAGAAAATTCATTTCTCAGTGACTATTTACATCACACTATATTAGAGATATTACTAGCTGTTAGTAATTATGAAAATAAGCAATATTTCTACAGTATATGTTAATATTTCAAAAACAAGTGACTCAAAAACTATTAGATGGCATCAGGCATTGGATGCATTGAAGAAAACTGTCATTGCTATTTCCTCTGTAAGTTGCATATCTTGAGAGAATATTCAGTCTTATTTCTATTGCTAATTATACAATTAAGCATATGTGTTCATATTTCTGTAAATATCTTACTAAAGATGCCCTCATAGAGGAATTTGTTGTGGACATGTTAAAGCAAATGTCTGCTTAATAAAATTATTCTAACAATATATGTGTAGGTTGCACAATTTCCAAGGTTTGACTGTAAAAATTTGGCAAAAATATAATTCTGGGTTTGTGTGCATTATAATATATTATAGTATTTATGGAAAGACTATGAATGCACTTACTAGTATCACTGAAAATAATACTTCTTACTGATAGCATTGCTATGTTTAAATATCTTTAATTGTTCACAGAATGCTTACATTTGTTTATCTTATGTTTTTAAGTTGAGCTTTCAGAAAATGCTCTGGAATGCAAGGATGTGTGTGGGCTGCAAGAGGAGTGAGTTCCATACCACATAGATGTTAAAAAGTTATCATTAGGGTGGTTGCGGTGGTGCAGTGGTTAGCATTGTCACCTCCCAGCAAAAGGTTCTCTGGTCTGATTCTTGGCTGGGGTGCCTTCTGTGCAGAGTCTGCATGCCTTCCCTGTGGTCATGTGGGGTTCCTGCAGGTGCTCCAGTTTCCTCCCACATTCCACAGACATGCAGTAGGTGGATTGGGCACTCTAAATTGGCCATAGGTAAAAGTGAGTGTGTGACTGAGTGTACAAATGAGCTACTGTGGCAGGGCTAGCCATTGGGCAGCGTAAAACCTTGGCTCGAGATGACTGACACTGCTGAAGTGACACCTTGACCCCATCTGCAAAATGGGAAAAGGTGTTGAGGATGGATGGATGGATTTGAAAATCCATCTAATTAATTCATATTACTTCTTTCCTATATCTCTTTTTCTTTTTTTCTGCCATATTTTAAACTCCATTTTCATTTTGTCCCTCTTCATAAGTTTATAGGTAAGTACTAAGTTACCTGCCCTTGCAGGCCATTTTAAGACTAACCATTGTCCTTTTTAGTGCTTGCAGTGACCTAACCCATTTGGATATAGCTTGGTCTTACCCATCTCATGGTCAAAATATACAACTCCCAATGAGAATAACTAGGATCATACCATAGCATCATACCCATGCATGAGATAAAGCATTTAGGAGCTAACTTTGTCCATTAATAGTACAGGGGTCAGTCCTGGGGTAAGTTTTCTGTATCTAAGCTGCACTTGAAAATGGACAAGGCTAAACTTTGTTTTATGTGCTTGGAGGGTCTGTTCCACAGCAGTGGCATCCTCTGCAAAATATACCTGTTCCTCCAAACCATTCTGTTGAAGTTGCAGAAGTGGTTTAGATCCTTAGACTGAGTATTTCTGATACTATTTGACTTGGTGATTTGCAGTAAATCCATCAGTAATGGATCAAAATATGCCTTATATGCCAGATACAGGTCACCTCTTAGTTGTCTGTAAGACACCAAGTATAGTGACAAATTTTTGAATCAGTCCATGTAGGACATGTTGTTTGGGTCTTTTATCATTTTAGTAAGGTATCTGTGTGGGTGTTCTAGTCATTGTATGTGTCTAGACAGATACACAACAAAGGGGGCATTATACTTACTGATTGGCCTAGTAAGGGCAGAGTAAGGGGGGGGGAATGACACCCCTAGATCTAGATACAATTCCATTGTTTATAACTATTCCATCTGAAGACATTTGCATCTTCTCTGATAACAATTGAAACATTTCCATTACCCATTCCTCAAATTCCTCTGTTTTTAACAAATAAGCAAGAAAGCAACCATGCCTCAATTTTACTTCATCATGCATCTGCATTTTAGTCTTTATTGATGCATGATCTGAAATAGTTATTGAATGTGTGACAAAACTTTCAGTTAAGCACCTATGCTTCTGTGAAATATAATTCCTATATAGTCTATCCCAATTAATGTGGAATAATATGCAAATTCTGCCTGAGTTCCGGACAGCAAATTCACATCTTACATTCCAGATCGATCGATCAATCCATCTATCCATCCATACACCTTTTTTCCCCCTTTTGCACATGGGGTCCGGTATCACATCAACAGTGACAATCACCTAGGGGTAATGTTCATACGACCTGGTCTTTTATTCAGAATATTCTCTTATATTTCTAAAGGCATCTACTTCTTTTCTTCTGCATTCCAATCAATGTCCCCTGATGTATCCTCACTACTGTAAATCAGGTTCCAAATCCCATCAATAAATAATATTTCCTGCTGAAAGCTACTTATGTTCCTAAAATTCTCTTAAGCTCCATAATAGTAGTTTTAGGTTTAGTATAACTGCACACAAGTATAATAATCCTTCTTTGACAGTAATCCCCTATTACCACAAATATACCATTATTCCATCACTATTGGAACCCCTATCACAATCAGTATTATTACCACCATATTATTTGTCCTTGATAGTCTATTGAACATCTATTCTGAAATCCTTTCTTTGCCAAATTCACATGCTCATTTTATCCATATGTGTCTCCTATAATATTGCTGTTTATACCATAAACCTCTTAATTTAATTTAGAACTTGTTGTTCTTTGTCTATGTCTGCAATGGCATTTGTATTCCTGTTCTAAAACTAGATTCAATCATGCTTCTAAGTGCAGCCTCATATTCTGCCAGTTTTTCATTCATTTCAACCTCTGATTATGTCACTTTATAAGCTCATTGGAATACCTACTTAAAAGCTTTGACTGTACTTTCCAGAATTCTGTCATTTAAATGAACATATTCCTTCAGTATCTCATTTATTTTAAATACATCTGAGATTCACTTTAATTTTTTCCTCTAACTTACTCCTATACGAAATCTGAATCCTAACCTGCTTTTTGGTGAACAGCTGCAAGGTTCAAGAGGTCCACAAGAGTTTATTTTTCTTTTCTTTTTCTAGTTGATTTTATTTTACTTTTTCCAGATTTTGTTTTCTTAGCTCACACCCAGGCAGGGTAGTGACTAGTCCACAAATTTATTTTACCCAAATTATTAAATGTTACTTTTATACATCATTTTTCTGTTTCATGCTATACAACCTGCTTTTCGGAGTACAGCTATCTCAGAATCCCTCCAGATGGGGATGCTGGTAATGAAGATGTTTTTAGCTGGTTACCAATCTGTCTGAGAGATACTTAAGTTCTTTCAGAAGATTAGGTGATAATATTGGATCAGATACATACCATTCAAATGACAGGCATACAAATTAAATCATAGCTGAGTGGTGCTTCTGTGATTACAGAGTTTGAAAACTGGAAACAGCAAATTCAGCAAAACTCAAGCTCTGCAGGAGACAATATTTGGTACTTATGTATTATTGCAACCAGATTTCCAAAGTCACAGAAATGGAAGTGTTTCTGCAAAAACATGTTTCTTAACCTTGAAAGCGGTGTGTAAGCAAGTAATTAGTAGTGGGTGACTTTGGGTATGAGGTCCAAGGAGGAAAAAAGGTCAATTTTTTGGCTGCTGGGGGGGCGTGTCTCACTTGTTCCACAACCTGCACAGTGCTACACTGCATTGTAATTTCCACATTCCTACGCACAACTTCAGCAAAGTTAAGATAGTCAGGGACATACCATTTAACTCTTGCTGTATGACATGCACACTCAAACAGCACTCCCAATAAAATACATTACAGTAAGTATCTGTCGTAATTATTAACTACATTTGCAATAGTAAGATGGAACTCTGGCCTCTTCTCATCTTTAGACTGTGGTCAACATCTATTATTTTCTGGTGTAGACCACCTGCTAATCTCCAGTCTTCCTACTCTTAGAGAATGCAACCATTACCTTAAATTACATATGATATAGCAGCATTGTAAATGAAACTCACTTACCTAGCAAAAGAATATCATACGTAACTACAACAACTCAAAAAGTACAATAACGCCAAAAACATCACTACTCCTAACTTCTATTAAAAATGAGCACGGAATCAGATAACATCATTCACCCTCATAATGTAAAATTATTAAGAATGCAATGGTTCTTTATACATCGATGAAAACCTTGGTTACAAATAAAAGGTGCACCCAAAGCAAACTTTCTGTCTCAGTGTTTTCCTTCTGTGAACGATTCCTTCTACTCTGCGAAAATATTCCAACAGACACTACAAGACCATCCACGATAACTTAAGCATGCATCTGTAAGGCACGCAAAACAGGTAGAGAATTTCTTAAAGTGTTCTGGTTCCTGAAAGAAATGTAAACTTTTTGATCAGTAGAGTCTGCATGTCCTCCTTGTGGTCGAGTGGCCTCCGAAAGACATGCGTGAATGGGCGTGCCTTTGCTGAAGGTTGGGCATCGGGCTGGCAACTCAGCACCATAAAAATCGACTGCCAATCATTAGCAGATCAGAGTTCCACTGTGGTGACCCCTAACTGGGAAAAGACGAAAAGACAAACAAAAGTAAGGACTATGATCAGCAGTTTGAAATGTTTCAGGCACTTGTTTGTCTGCAGGCATGCGCATTTCACAACCGCGAAAATCTGGTTGCGATAATACGTAAGTACCCAATATTTAATAAATATATGTTATGCGCTTTTGTTCATAAAAATGAACTTCCTCAGAACAAATATACAATAGGAAAGTCAATTTAAATAGAACTATTCACCCATCACATGCTAAAGGTAATCCAATCACAAACTGTTAAACACAGCATTCATTTAAATACATACACGTGTAACATAATCATATAAAAATGCAACCATCTCAAAACATTCCTACAGAACTTTTAAAAGCAGGGGTTGGCTCATTAGTTTGGGTTGAGTTTTGCAGTGTATGCTGCGGCATTCTCATTTGGGTTATCAGAGTTTGAAAATATATTGTGATAGTTTTTCTAGGTTGGAGACAGTCTAAATTCATCCTCGATGAACTCAAAGTATGAGACGATGTAACCTATGAGAAGCCAGAATCATAATCCCTCTAAAATAAGCTTTACACACGGTGAGGTAACAATTACAAGAATGTCATCCTGGTATCATTTATATGAAAGGTTTGGCAAGAAGTCATGTGATGCAGTCAGTCATGGATTCTGATCTCAAAAAAGTAGCAGCCAGTTGTACTATTGTCAAGAGTGCTGGAAGTGTTCTACCATTGTCTTGTCTATGGTAATATCATGGAAAACTTTGATTATGGCAGTGTACATATTGGAAAAAACATTCTTGTTGTTGTGAATGCATATTTGATTTGGCTTGAAGTGGGCCTTGACTTCTACTGCAGCACTTTAAGTTTCCTA
The DNA here is from genome assembly GCF_019279795.1 of Protopterus annectens. NCBI lineage: Eukaryota > Metazoa > Chordata > Ceratodontiformes > Protopteridae > Protopterus > Protopterus annectens. Next base: position 782,264,559 of record NC_056725.1, on the reverse strand, counting down.
CACAGAGGATACTAGTAGTAATTTTATCATACATTGCAAAATCTTTAGCATATCACTTAACCTCTGCTTACAAGAAATCTGTATAAATCCAAACATAGTGGGGTGGCAAAGGCCCAAAACCAGAGACAGATTTTTTTTAAATATTGTGCTTAACAACTTAGAAAAAAGCAAGAATAAAAGGTTTTGTATTAGCATGCATTTTGAGAAGCATATGAAACCTGAAACTCGAATGTATATCATTATTTAGTGACTTCAATCCTCAATAAATTGCCCAAATGTAAATGTATGTTATTATTTAATGACTTCAGTCCTCAATGATTTGCCAGAAAACTGCAAATTTTATGAGGAACAGACAAAAATATAAGGCAAAAATCTAGACATTCTGTGAAAATCTGGAAGGCTGTGAATTATTGCCTTTATATATTTGCACAAAACTCAATGAAGTAATATTTTTATGTGGTGGGCAAAGGATGAGTTGTCCTTGCACTCAGTTAATATAACCAAGTCTAAGATTACTGTACATGACAGTAAGTCTGATCCCCTCCGATGCAGTCTCAATTAAACAATAAATATTCTTTGAGTGCATTGTTTACCTTCACCCCTTAACCCAATGTCCCAGTGTCATATTATTTACATTACTTCTGCTTCTTATCATCCTTAATTAAATTTATTAGTAGAATAATAGTGTAGAGCAGCTGCGGTGGTGCAGCGGTTTGCATTGCCGCCTCACAGCAAGAGGTTCTCTGGTTTGATCCTTGGCTGGGGTGCCTTCTGTGCGGAGTCTGCATGTCCGTCATGTGGGGTTTCCTCCCACATCCCAAACGACATGCTATAGGTAGATTGGACACTCTAAATTGGCCATAGGCATGAGTGCATGCGTGTGTGCCTTCTGTGGAAGGTTGGATGCCGGCTGGCAACTCGACACCATAAAACTCCATTGTTGATCAGACAGGTGTTCTGCTGTGGTGACCCCTAACCTGGAAAAGCCAAAAGAAGAAGATGAAGTAGAATAATAGTGCAAATATTCAAAGCAGACGTGAAAAAAATTCTCACAGGGCTCTTTAAACAAGAGTATATGTACTTTATTTAATGGAGTGTCACTGGCTGAAGAGAAGAGATAGTACACTTACCACTGATGCTAGAAGATCTGAAGGCTGTGGGTTCTATTCCTCACCAGTGATTGTATTCATTTTTTATTACTAGCATTGCAGTGTAGCATTAGGGGTTCTGCATTTCTGAGTGTGTCATCCTTCAAATGAGACACAAAACTGAGGTCCTTTTTCTCTGAGTTGGTGCTGCTTCAGGGAAATGTAAATATTCAATGGCATTTAATAAAACAGAGCATTTTTCTTGTGCCCCAGTTAAATTTTCCTTGGTCAGTATAAATTATCATTGTGAGTCTTTTCCAAAAAGAGGCCACTAGGTACCAGGGTTTCTCCTTTTATCTGTTTGTGGATTAAACACTGGATTTTGCTTACCATGCTGTGGATGAGCAGGAGAGACTACCTTCTATCCCCTTGGTTCTGCTCAGTGTGGTTTAAAAATAATAAAAAAAATGGATTGAGGCAACAGCTGTAAAATCCTGCCTAGACTGTAGGAAAATTAGACTTTATGTCTAGAGGAACTCATTATTTAAAAAGAGAAAAAAACAGGCTTGGAAATTTCCTTATAATGAAAAATGTTATTAAAGATTATTAGCATTTTTGTCCAGACACATACTTCATCAGATCAAATAATTATGTAAAACAAATTACAGAAGCTCAATTTATATTTACATTCAGGGAGCGAGTCCCAAAATACAGAGACTGAATGGCTGAAAGAATGGACTTACATACACCAAGTCCAACATGTCATTTTTCGGAATGCTCCCATTTGTCTGAGGTATGGTGATCAGGGATGTGGAGCGCTTGCCCCCCTGCAGAGTGTTTTCTCCTTGTAAAAAGAAGTTTTAAGGAAGACGCTGAGTTTCTAAATTCACTCTCCTCCATTTTCAATCTTTTTTTGGCTTATCAGCAGTTGGAATTTCAAGTGCTGACATTTCAGTAGGGAGCTGGTCTGATATGCTCATTAGGGATTGTTTCAAGGTACCAAGCTCTTTCATAGGGGATAAATGCTTAGAATGCATCTTGATTTGAATAATAGATGTAGCTGACCAATAAGAAACATTCTTAAACTATTCAGTTATAGTTACAGGGGACAGATGCATGAAAAATAGCTTGTTGTGTGTCATCAATGTGACTTAAGGGATATTGATGGTGGGCTTCTCACTGAAATCACTGGTGCTACCATGGGAGGCCTGACATGCCCATCACATGCTCTAAGTTCCTGGAGGGGGATACAGCAGCATGCCAACCACAATCTGCTGACTCCACATGGTATTTATATCTTAAAACTCTTGCCACAGTTTTCAGCATTACTGTCCATGTTTGATATAGTGTGCTTCAGGTCTCTTGGGTTTTAGTTAAGGCCACTTTGTATGATTTAAACCACTTCACTAAAATTTTTCAGTTTCTCGTATGCATTTTGATTCATTGTGGCATTTCTGTATATAGACATAAGACTGGGGTTTGGCATAATGGTTATAGAATTTACTTCATGAGCAAAAGGTACAGAGTTTGATTCTCACCAAAGGAAAATTGATCAACCTTAAAATGGTCTACAATGACAGCTAGCCTAGTCCTTGAATATGAACATATGAGATAAAAATGAATATGAACATATGAGATAAAAGTAATGTTCTGGTAATATTTATGTATTTTTATTTAGCATTGTACATTACTGTATTCTTATAATGTGCAAACAATATATAATGCAGTATCTGTTGTTGAACATCTCATCAATTAAAATTGCACATGGAATTACTGAAATATTAAGACAACAAAGCATGGTATTAATTTTAACAGTATTAAAAAAATTGCAAGAGTGCTAGCTCCTCCTCTCACCCCCCACAACCCTGTATAAATTTACTAAAGCTGATATCTTGCTCCCACAGTTCACTAGTCTTATTAAAATAAGTGTTGTTTTTTTCAGCAAACATGGAAGACAGTGTAAACAAAATATCAGCTCCCATTTTTCCCACCATACACACACATTATTTGTTCTGTATGACTTTTGCATCCATGCCTGATGACCCTCAGTCCTCTGACTATTTGGACATGGTCCATTCATTCCCTTGTCTTGGAATTTCATCCAGGTTGAAGACAATAACTTTCCCAAGGGACCCATTTTTCAGTCAACCATAAAGGTGCTTTATGACTCCACCATCATCCTGGCAATTAAGGCAATTGTTATGGTTTAACCTCACTGCTTGGTGGAGGATGTGCAGTCTAAATAACTGCAGAGGCTAACAGTGCCTTCCCCATGCATGTGCAATTATTGTGCCACCCTCATCAAAGGCTACCAAGAGAGTGTGGCCTGTCCTCATGCCCTATACTTGCATCCCTAATCTTATGGGAGATTGTGGCAGTGTGAGACCATCTTCAGCTTGCTCTCCTCCCAAGAATGGGCACATCCATTCACCCCTGCCACAGCACCTAATTAAATTTAGATTGCTTGGATGGTAGTCAGGGTTTTATCAGTTTGTATGACCTGGGTTGGCTAATATTAGTACAATATTCACTGGGTATCCCTGAACTGCAATTTTTTTCTGTACTTGCAGTATAAGGTCATAGTGAAACAGTTAGCCATTTGCTTACAGTGTTCTGTTTATGTAGCACTGAAAAAATTAAATTTTTAATTGTTAAATCACATATGCGGTGGGGAGTGGCTGCAGGTTTAGTAATGCAGGCCACAATGAAACAGTTAACCATGTTTGGTGTTGCCAAGTGGGTTCATAGTACCATAGTTCTGCCACATTATGTTGTTGTGATACACAAGTGCAGACAGCTACCTGCTCTTGCCCAGTATAACATGTGACTTGCTTACTGTAGCAAAGCATCTCATATGTACATCCCTCTGGTGCACTGTGTTTTCCATGCCATGTGACTATCAGCTAATAAGTTTTAGCATCTCACTGCTACACCAGGTTCCTGTCTCTTCTATTGCTTTGTTGCAAATCTTGCACATCTGTTTGTGTTAGCCAGAGTTTCTTCCATATCATGTTTTAACCCACGTTTGCTCCACATCATGTTTTATTTTCATGATACTATGTGCAGACTGTGCTTGTTACAGTTTGTTTTTATGCTTGAATTTAAATATGACATTTTTCCCTATGCTATTGCTGTAGGTTTTGTCAGTACACACACAGCACTGCTACTCATATTACTATGCAGTATTCAGTTGCAGTGCTACACTGGCTCTTCATGAGTAGAGTAAGGCTGCTTGTATTGCTGAAATGTGCACTGCTACATTTATGTAGGATTAGGTGCTGCTGTTTGTTAATGAGAGCCCTGGATGTGTACTCTTTTGAGGGGAAAAAAGGAAACAGGAAGAAATACTACATATAAGGTTCACAGTCAGAACAGAAGATAGTTGTCAGGGGTGGGATTGAAACAAGTATTGGGAGGCAAACAAGCATCTAAATGCAATATAAAAAGAGATGTGAGAAGTACAAATCAGATTTTATAAAACTATCAGTTTCTGGATGAGCCCCAAATGAATTATTGGGGTGGGGAGTTATACAATACAAATCAACTAAGAGATTAGGAGAATATGTGGCTAAGGGTGTGAGGAGTTTTATAACAGCTGAATGGATGTAATTAGTAAGATTTTACCTTTTACAGCACCTTATTTATAAGTGTATTTGTGACTTCATTTTTTAAATGTATCAATGCTAATGGAAAATTTAAGACAGAAAGTAAAAATATAGTGAAAAGAAGCAATACATCATTGAATATACATTTTTAGGGATGGGTATATCAGATAGGCAAAAGGTGGGGTGGTGGTGATCGTGGTGGCACAATGGTGTGGATACATTGAGATAGTTGGACAAGTAAACTAAGACTCAGGAACCAAGTTCTGAGTAGGCTCAGAAAAGAAATGAGGTGACTGTGAAGGTCTAGCTTACATCAGAGGCTGACACATTAAGTATCAACAACAGCACTACATGTTGTGGTTATAGGGTTAAAGACAAGTCTGGACTAGTGGAGAGTTATGAAAAAGTAGGATATGGTGGATTTATAAAGATGTGAGTAAGAAGAAGTATATGAAGGATATAGGAAGACTGCACTGGGATGGGTTAAAGAATATAAAGGATTGAGGGAGGATGCCTTTTGGGAACAACTACTTAAAGCAAGTCAGGGAATACAGACTGTAGGTCCAGATTGGGACCTGTATAGTTCCCTGTATTACCAGTGGTACATTATTTGAGAGGGGCTGTGGTAAAAATTAATAAGGGTTGGTGGTTGTTGATGTGGAAAGAATGTGAGTGCTGTGTGGCTGCCTATGGAGGAAGATAAAGATGTATGGAATGCATAGCCAGCAATAGGCACCCACAGAACTGTGGCCACAGGGAGCCCCCAATTATCTGCCGGTAATCAAGAGCCCCATTTAGCAACCATGGGTTTCTACTTTTCCTCCATTCAGTCCAGGGTACATTGTGGATGTCTGCATGGATGCATGCTGTCATCGAGCAACTGCAAACTTTTCCAGTTTAAAAAAAAACTTGTCTGTAAGCTGATCTCAATCAAGTCCAGTAAAGTAAGGGCCCTGATTGGGCAGAATAAGGGTTATTAGCAATAAATGACAACCAGAGTTCATTTCAATTACTGCTGTGATTGCTTTCTCCTGTAGTGACAATCAGCTTGTTTCCATCCCAGGGATATTACCATTTAAAAAAAAAAAATCTTCTTGACCCATCTTCATTGTAGAGACAGATTCATGCAGTTTCTAACGAGACTTTTTTATACTGTATTTTCTGCATTGAACTGTAGGATTTAATAGCAGTTTCTTAGCAGCATAGGCAGGCAGGCATCTCACACTATTTTATTTCTATGGCATTTAACTTATATAAAACAAATCTCCTAGTCATGGTACAGACTGTAATACTCATTCCAATACAATACGATATAAAGTTGAAGGAATTACTTAGGATGGCAGTAAATAATTAAACACCAACCAACAAACATGACTGGGAGAAGGAATACTTTGCTTAAAGAGTGTATTTAAGACAGACAGAATAGAACATTCTTCCAGAGTGACTTTGTTCTGCCAATCAACATTTTTAAAAACAACTAGTCAAGCAATTCCTTATGGATAACTGTCAGTTTTTTCAATAAGAAAAGCAGTGTCAGGCCTCATAATACCTCTGGGTGGGCATTAATTACACATTAACACACACCCTGTCAGGCATTGTTTCTTGCGTGGATGAGCTTCACAGGGATGTAGTCACACTTTATATTCTCCTGGGTGGGGCCCCCAACTTGAAACTTGCTGGGGGCCCCCAAAATGCTAGCACCAGCCCTGATGGAATGTGCTGCACAATGCAGGAGGCTGGTTCTGAAGTCTATGACCAGGGAAATGAGTGTATCCAGGAGATGCTGTATTTAGGGTTATAGTAGAGTATGACTTGTGGAGTAAAAAAAGGCATATTGGGTTACAAACAATGGCAGGCTTGTTCAAAAAGAAGGCAAAAAGCTACTGGAAACCTGGTGCCTAGGAAGGGTGATTTAGAAAGAAGGTTAAAGGTCACTGAAGGTCAGGAGTAGTTTAAGAGGGAAAGTGAGGAAAAGGTTAATGAATGCTGGGCAGAGTGGAATGTATGGATGGAAGAGCAGAGGCATGGAGGAAGAGGTACATCAGATGGTTGTGACAGACTGAAAGCTGAAGGTTGGGGCTGGTACAGACTGATGTGGTGGTTGTATAAGTGGGGTCTGAGGTGTGTGTGCAATGTTTTTATGAAGCTACTGAGGTAACAACTGATATGAAGTGGTGTGTGATGATACCCCAGTGAGAGTGGGATTATGAGGAGCTATAGTGTGGGTGGATATGAGGTGGGACTGGCAAGGACAGATGGAAGCTAAGCACTATGTTCTCTTGAATCTTTATGTATGGACAGACAGTGCATGAAGGGCTGGAATTACTTATATTAGAGCTGAGATATGTCTGCCCTTGAGTACGTAGGTGATGTCAGTCAGAGTGGCTTTGGTTTAATTTACCACTGTTTCATTATCAGTAACCTACTTCCTTAGTGTAAAGTTCGGTAAGTGAACTTATTTGTTGTCCATCTGATGATTGCTCCTTCCATATGGGTGTGCCATACCTCTCAACTGCCCAAATCTTTGCAGAATGTCCAGATTTTTGTCTCATATTTTTGATCTGTTTTGCATAAAATTTGTTGTTTTCTGATAAATTATTGATGATTCAAGTTACTAAATAATGACAGGCATTTGAGTTTCAGACTTCTTATACTTCAGAAGATGCATGTTAATACAAAGCATGTCATTCTAGCAACTTTCTAGGTTTATAAGAGCAATAACTAAAATATGTCCATATTTTTGGGCCTTTGCCCCTTATTATTTTTGGCATTGTCCAGATTTCTTGCACTAAGAGGTTGAGAGTTATAGGGTGCACAAAAATGTGACAGAATAGTAAAATGTCCCGGTGTTACAATATCAGATGTTACTGCTGGAAAGTCACCATTGCATCTTCATTTGACTAAGCAGCCCAAATTGCAGCTGAATTGGAATTAAAAATAATGTGAGTATCTTGCAAGTTATTTACTCTTAGCTTGCAAATAAGTTACTTTTGTAACACATTTATTTAAAAATGTCCCGGTGTTACAATATCAGATGTTACTGCTGGAAAGTCACCATTGCATCTTCATTTGACTAAGCAGCCCAAATTGCAGCTGAATTGGAATTAAAAATAATGTGAGTATCTTGCAAGTTATTTACTCTTAGCTTGCAAATAAGTTACTTTTGTAACACATTTATTTAAAAAAATCAGAGTCTTAGGAGGAAAGTATGTCTGCACTAGATGTGCGTAGACTGTCATGTTATAAGTTCTTATTTGCATTAGTAATAAATAATTAGACTCTAACAGGAATACAGATGGGTAGGTGAAATGGTTTGCCAGTAATGAGCCATGGAATGGAATTATAATTAAAAGAAAGTGTATTCTGAAAAGCCTAATTAACCACAAAATAAATAAAACATGTCATAATTAAACATAGATAGTAAAAGCTGTTTGCTATAATCAGTCTTAGTATGATGCTTAAGAGACAGTGCATGTTTATTTACTGTCTCAGTCTAAAATAAATATCAGAGTTAATATGGTAAACTAAATATTTATTTATATCAGCTATGCCAGCATTGAAGCAATCTGTGTATACAAAATAAATGGACTATTAATCAGCATCAAATGTGTATAATAAAAGTTAGCTATTTTGTTTTAGCATTATTAGATTTTAGAAGAACAACCTTTAGGTCAAGCATGAACTGCATTCAAGTCAGTCTGGTATGGATTAACTGGAAGCACTTAAAAAGCCTCCAAATTATCAAAGTTGCATCAGTAAATATCAAATCCATCATTAATCATTAGTTAGCAAAATAATCGCAGTGCTTATACAAATTCACATGTACAGCAAACTAGGAATGACAATTTTTAAAAATAACTTGAACCACTGACAATAAAACGACATAACTACATATATTTACAATGCAGAACACCATGGGAAAAGCATACATACTAACATTATCTTATCTAAGTGATTCTGTGTATTACCAAAGGCTTAACATACATAAATAGTAAAGATCAAAAACAGCTAACATTTGCACATTGCATCCGTATTTATAAAGATCAGTTTGCAATAGCTGAATTCTGACCTCAGAACAAAATAATCATCCAATGCTTTTCAGGTGACAATACTGGTGAAAGGCACACAAATGAAAGTTGAGTCAGAACAGGAAAAGGGAAAACAAAACAAACACCCTTAGAAATAGTTACATTAAAGGATATGGACTCTGCTGTAACACTACAGAGAATGGCAGTATTGTATATAGCAAATCCAAGGATGAAGTAAAAGCAAATGATCGAGAAACCTTAAATACTTTGCATAAGCATAAATCAGCTTGGTCTGTCCATGCAGCCACATGCTACACAATAAAATAACAACGTAATCACTATGATATCTTGAAATTTAATAAGGAAGACAGATGTCAGTTTTGTGCATGATACAAGTTTCAACGTCATCTTCAAAACCTTGCAGGTTGATATGTTCATTAAAAGTCTGTTGTTTTGTTTCTTGTTTTCTGATCTTATGACTAAATGAAACATGAATGCCTGTCTTTGTGACATAAGCATTTGTGCTGGAAACAAATGTAGGATCATCAAGGAGTAATTCTGCAAGTGGCCAAGAATTATGGCAGCCATCTTACCACAGTCTCACATTTCATTTTCTTTATTGTTTCCTTCAAAGTCTGCACAGCCTTCTCTGCAAGGCAACTAGATGAAGGATGAAATGGCATTTTATTTCTTTATATAAAGTTTACAAACTACAGGCTGGTGGAAGTCAGGTCTGTTACAGCTAACATTTCTGCAGTGCTGTTTATGCTAATATTGTGTGATAGGTTTTCAGTGGCTGTATATAAAGTAACAGAATTCACAGCATACGCATCCATCCACTATGAGTGAGCATTACGAATGGAGCCGCACAGTCCATATGCAGCCCAGATCATGTTTATGAAGTCATTCCTATGTTCCTTGAATTTCTGTTCATTTGTAATGTACATGATTTCCAATATTGGTCCTAGAATACAGGCTTGAATTCATTCTTTATTTATATCAAGAATGTGTTACCTTTTTGCAGACTTTAGTTTTAGATATTGTGTAAAATAAATGTTTGTTCCAGACACTTTGTGCTTTTCTTCATTTACTTGAAAAATAGATTCCTTTCATGTATTTTAATGCAGGTGTTTTGTAAAATTTCTTTTTATTACATTTATAAACTCCTTCACAAGCATGACAATTGCCTTTCTTAAATTTTCTTTGAGACTCTGTGTGCCATTTACCAATGAATAATTAAAAATATAGTTTTGCTGCATGCTGTACTATACCACCTTAAAATCTTGCATACCACTGCCAACTGTCTAACTTGCAAATCATTTCCATTTTTGTTTGCCTCTATCATTATTAAATCAATATTTAATGTATTTTCAAATCTAATTTCTAATGATAACTTTTTAGATGCATTAATCATTTATTCCACATGCATTGCTGTTACTCACCATTTGTAGTAGCGTTTGTTTGCTTCTTTCTTTCGGCTTTTCCCGGTTAGGGGTCGCCACAGCGGAACTCCGGTACGCTAATGACTGGCAGTAGATTTTGACGTGTTGGCTTGCCGGGCCTAACGCACAACCTTTAATGAAGGAACGCCCATTCACGCATGTCGCCACACAGAAGACGCTCTAACTGAGAATCGAACGGGCAACGTCTAACTGTGAGGCGACAACGCTACCACAGCACCACCACGGTATCATCATAATTATAGTGCTAGGCTAATCTTTTTTCAGCTTGATCACCTATTCAGTCACTGACTGACTGACTAAGTTTACAAGACTGAAATTTATTTCTCTCTAGTATCTCACTAAGTTTTTTTCTTATGTGCCTCCCCCCTCTGCCTGTTGACCCTTGAGGCACCCTATATCAGACTTAGGCACATTTGTATCATAGGGGAGCCCGTAGAGAGACAGCTGTCTGGGGGGACATCATTCAGGCAAACTTTGGGGAGTTTGGTACTCTTGCTTATATCCCAGCAATGAGAGCTATTTTTGTATGAATGGTCCTAATCCCTCCCCTTGGGTGGTGACATTGGCACCCAAATCTCCATAAGGATCATCTGTGCCCTTCCATCAGTTTGTATGTATTCTTTTATATGGCCAACAAGGGCTATTATCACTAGCGTGAGTGGTTATACCCACATCTTCTCTCTACTGGCACACACCCTTTTGACTCCTTCCCTGCCTACCATTAGTCGTCAGTTTAGAAAGAGTAGCCTTACCTGGCTGAGATTCACCCCCCCCCCAAAGAATGAAGACTCCCATTCTCTCAGCCATGCCACCAATGACCCAAACTGCTAATTGAGCTAGGGTCATGGCGTCATACTCAAGGCTTTATTCCTTTTTGCTGCTGGTGCAGCTAGTATCTCATTAAGTTTAAAATTAAAATGATTTTATAATAAAAATGATTATTATAGTTCTCTTGTATGCCATTTAATACATTCTTTGGGCCAGTCACATTTTTTTCATTTAATCTATAGTATATGCAATTTAGCTTATATACTACCTAGTCTGATGAAGTTCCCTAATGTATAAAAGTAACAAAAGTGCTAATGATCACAAAACCTTGATTATGCACGAGTTAAGTATTGATTTCTCCATACTCTCCTTCAACAATACACCTATCACTATTGAATCTTCCACTAAACTTCTAGATGTCACAATCAATGACCAATTAAAATTTGATCTACATGTTAACAACTGTATCAGTAAAACACTCCAAAAACTGGGGCTGCTATACAGAAACAAAAAGTTCATCACTAACAAAGCAAGGATATCCCTCTCACATGCTTATCTACTACAAAGTCTAATGTACAGCTCCCAAATCCTAACAAACCTCAACTCATCACTCCTTAATTAGAATCTACCTATAGCAAAGTTGCCAGATTCACAGCAAACCGAAATTATAAATCTCATCACTGTCTCCCTCTAAAAATGTTACACTGGCTAGAATTTCCCCATCAGCTTCTTCTTTCTCAACTTATGGTTATTCATTCCATTTTATATCATCCTTCTTTCTGTCCAAGCCTATCCCCCCTTATCTCCTACTACGCTCCTTCAAGGACCCTTCAAAGCTCAGACCAAGACCTACTACAAACCCATCAACCAAAGAGTAAACTGGCTGCAACCTATACAGCTACAACCCTGCCAAACCATGGAACAAACTCCCACAGGTAATTATGACTCTCAACAATGTTAAAGAACTCAAGTCAGCCTTAAAGGTATACATGAGCGATCGCTGGTCCTGCCATTATACTCAGCCTCCTTAACGTATTCTCAAATACTCCTAGATTCTTCTCCTTCCAAGCTCTTGTCACAGCACACTTGCCTACCTAAAACCTCTACTTAAGTTTTCCCCTCCCTACATAACCTCACTTTCCTTCTCAACCTAAACATACTTCTATTCTAATATCACCTCTATCTACTATTTATTACTGCAATCTCCTTTAATTAATACTTTCCAGCTATGTTGCATCACCTCCACAATCCTATCTTTAAATCACTGTTCATAATTAGTTTGTTATTGCAACACCCATTTATAAACTTGTACTGTCTTGTCTGTATTTAATACTGTATGTTATTTACAACCCAATTTAAACTTGTCTGTAATCAATTTCAGTTCTATTTTTGAATACTATTAATATGTTCTTACCAACTGATACCTGGAGCTTTTCTCCAGATTGTTGATTTGGCACCTTAAGTACTCTATTCTAAAAATAAATATGGAGCTTTTCTCCCCAGGCCTCCGCTGAAAAAGGTCTATCAGCTCAGTTGGACAAACACAGTCAAGAAATGTAAGCTCAATCAATCAATCAATCAATCAATCAATCAATCAATCAATCAATCAAGCAGTCAGTCAATCAATCAATGTGATTTGTTAATGATTCCCCAAGTAGATATTGCACTTCGAGATTTGTATAACTGTAAAGCTTCCATCCTTAATCGCACATGCTGGATACTCAGTTTAAGTCTAGGGTCTTCTCATCACAAAAAAAAAAAAAAAAACTGTCATTGGTTAAATCTCATCCATTTTCATTAGGGCTGACTGGAGCTTTTAATTATAAAAAGCAAGCTTCAGTCTGGAAAATTTGACTGGTCTGCACAACTGAGCACTCACCAGGTAAGCTGGACCTTATAATTTTGATTTTTTTTTTTTTCAAATGGATTTGAAGATAATTCTATGTTAATGAAAAATCCAACAGCATTTTTCGGCTTAAACAAGGTCTGAAGAATTTTGGCACACAGACAAAAACACTCACCTGTGATGAACTAATAATTTTTTGTTACTTATTTTGGACTTTTTGGTTCTGTTTTAAATTTACAGTTAAACAAATCTTTCCATAATGGAAGCTTCTATATCTGTTGTATTCACTGAATTATTCAGTTTACATCCTTTGTGTAATCATCAGAGAAGTACTAGGCTGGCAGATTTATGAAGATGATATTACAAAAAGCTTACCAATTGCACACAATGCTTTTCACTGGGGTTTTTATTGCACTCATAAATTTTCTTTAAACTGAATGTTTCTGCTTCACAAATACAAAGAAAAATGATCCTTTTCCTGTCTTCATTTGTAAAATTACCTGCAACAAAAAATATCCAAGCCTTTAGCTGTAATGTTCTCAAGCCTGGATTTTCTCATCAGATACAGTCATACTGCTTATGATTTTCATTTTCTTCTTATATTTCCTCCATCTTGGGTTGATGCAAGTGCAGAAATTCTTGTAGACACCATCACCAAGTGATACAACTTTAGTAAATAATCCAAACTTCAAGAGCATTTCAGCAGTAGATAAAGATTAGTTAAAGCTCCCTGTGATTTAGAAACATTCAACATGCTGGAGTAAGTAAATCAGGGAGACAAGCAGCCATACACATGGAGGAGTTGATGCAGAGATGCTCAGCTGTGATAAACTGCAAAATACCACAGACGGCATAATACCCAAATGATATTATAATGATAAAGAAGTGAGCAACTTTACTAAAATGAGGCCAATGGTGAATGCAAATGAAGGTAAGCCATAAATCAGCACAATTCAGAAACATATACATTTCTCATGATGAGATGCTATTGCCAGATTTGCTGACTGCAGTAAAATCCTGATGTTGCAGGAGAGAGATTGCAAAATATAAATTAGCTGCCACTTTAGTAGACGTGTATATGCAAGTGGCTTTTCTAGCTGCTGGTAATAATGGAGATGCAAGTCATAAACCGTGGTGCTGTTGATTTATCCATCCACACCTAATATAACGTGTCATTCATGACACAAAAATAGTGGCCTATTACCAGTATTGTGGATAGAAGCACCAAGCATGAGCTGTTTGAGATTCATCACCATCATATGCAGGTTCATAGTACACTTATAGTACCCATCCTTGTGGACTCTAATGTATGTGTAGCTTTGAGAATATTGGCTCTCTGGACCTTCCAGTGGTCAACAGGAGACATAGTGAATGTATCCCCGGCATCTACCACAAGGATACTCCAGCATTTTTGATGCCCTGCTACAGCATTGGAGGAGCACATTCTAACATGCACCATGGAGGAAATAAGTGACACCACTGCAGGTATTTCATGACACAGACTATTCTCTGAGGTACTGGGAGCCATTGGCTGTACCCACAATGTAATAAAGGTTCAGTCTAGGGAACAAGGGCAATGATTTGTCCACTGTAAGTGTTTCCACTCCATCAACTGCCAGGTGGTCTGCAGTGCACATGGTATAATATACAATGTGTCAGCAGGTCACACACACAGCATCCGTGTCTCTGAAATATGGTCAACATACAATATTTATCTGTGGTTTGTGTGGGATGATTTTCCACAGGACCAACTTACTTGTGATGTTATAATATGCCCTGAAGCCAAGGCTAATGAAACCAATAAAAAACCTACAGACCATGACAGAGAATTCATACAAACTGCTCTGTCACAGGCCTGAGTTATAGCCAAATATGTATTCAGACTGCTTAAGGTCTGCTTTGCTGTGTAGATGTCTCCACAAGCATTGCTCTGCATTACAGTCCTGAAGTATGCAGTAAAGTATATGCAGTGTGTTTCTATGCAAACAGATAAAACAGGGGAGAGACATTCAGGAGGAGGAAGTGCCTGATGAGGAGTCTGGGGAGGGGCTGGCTGCAAGGGAGGAGCCTGTGAAAGAGGAAGTGCCAGATGAGGACACTATGGAGGATTTGGCTGCAGGGCTGACTATGTGAAGCAGAGGAAGTTAGATAAGAAGCTGCATCTGGTTCAAAACTAAGGGCCAGATTAAACATAACAGAAAACAGCAACTATGATGCATGAAATAATGCACCCAAACTGTGCTATAACATACATGCATTGACCACACTGTGCATTAGACATAGGCTACATAGGTAGCAGGTAGCAGAGTACCTAAGGGCAGGGTACAGTTATCATCATAAGCACATATTGAGAGGGCCACAGTGACAAGTTGTTGGGGGGGGGGTTGGTTGATAATGCTTGGAGTGACTATGTGAGTCAAGGGCATGTGAATGGAGGGATGCTGGGTAATGCTGTGTGTGACTATAGGAGTTATTGACATGTGAGTGTGGGGAGCTGGAAAGGCTGGTCAAAGAGGGAGATGTGTCTCCACTGTTATGTTACTGGGCAGAAATGGGCTGTGCTAATGGGTGTGTGTGATTGTGCATAGATAGATCCAGAAGATGGTGCAGCACTGGGGTCTGATTGATGGGTGTATGGCACCAGCAGGTGACCTATGCACTAACTACATACATCTGGGTCCATTGGAAGTGCTCTCTTATGGGGCAGTAACAGAGGATGGAGTAATCTGTGAGGATGAATGGTGGAATGCATTTTGAGTGGTTTTAGCAGGAACAGTCCATCTGTGCCTGCATCCATGATATCCAGCAGTGGCCTTAAAACTGGATGGTGGTGCGGAGATGGTAGTGGTAGTGGTGGTGGTGTGATGGTATGGGACTTAGACTTTGCTCTTCCCCTTCAGAGATGTGCTTCCTCACAAAAGATGGTGGCGGATCAGCTGCAAGAAGGGTGATGGCTATTGTGGATGGCCATACAAAGACGTGATGGGTATTATGGATGGCCACTCAAAGACATCTGCATTATACAGACTCCCTGTACCTGTTTTCCATTATGCTATATTAATAGACCAGGCCCTCCCACATACTCATGACTATGCCACAGCCAAATTGTTTTTGTCTGTCCCATATAACAGCCATGCATAAATTCTGAGCAGTTGCCATACAGATAATCATATCAAGAGGGGGCAGTACCCATGGCATGGCTGGACACATGTATGCTGACCACTGATTCCTTTCTTATACTCAGTGGAGCTGAGGGAAAATTAAGGAAGACTCTCCATGAAGAAGAGGATTCACCTTATGACATCTTGGGCACAACCTGTCCTACTGCAGTATCCTGGAAATGAGGGATGGATTGCACTGGCATAAGAGCTGTATCCATGAAAATGGGAAGGGATATGTCTTTCACTTTACCTGCATCTTCCATTGTCACTGTGACCACTAATTGTGCCAGATTTTTCTGCCACCATCATCACTGTCATCATCATCATCATCATGTCTAGGTAGGTCCTCAACATCAGGTATGCCTGTATCTATTACTAACGAACCTGACAGTGCAATAACCTCTGAAAACACAAAAGCATACCAAGTATATGAACATAGCCTTCACTAACAGCGATAGCTCAGTGTAGGTAAACTTCTATAACAGAATGCTATGGCAAATCTACAGTTAACATTTCTTGAGCAAACTAATGGTTTAGGTGTAAACCTGATGTTCCTGTAAAAACACATAAGCTATGCTATTTAGATTTATGGTTTGATGTCAGACAGTTAGTAGATATAGTCCCACAGGTTACAGCATACCCACCTAGGACCTCACTAACTGATATTCAAAGTGATGTATGCAGTTTTGTATCAAAATCTATTATGCCACCATGGGTAATGGAACTGTATAGTACCCCAGAAAAAGATGCTAGGAGCTCCTCTCTATCTGTTAATGGTGGCTTTTTTTGGTGAATCCCCACCTGTGGCCCTATGACCCTGTGTAAAGTGGGTTACTTTGCTATAGTCATGCACAGTCCTGTTAGTGACCATTCTCCAAATCTGATCTTATGTTCTGTTTTGACCACCGAGTGCACACTGATTTGCTGAAAAGTTCTCAGCAGAAATGCTAATGAAAAGCCCACTCAGAACTCACATTCTGAAACATCCACTGACCACGTGTGTTGAGGCTGTGAAGCAGGATGTCATTCTAAGTCTGGAAGACTCTTCCCTTGCAGTGTCTCTTAAAATGACTATTTGTAACATCAAAGAAATATATGTGTAAGCTGGTGGCACATCATACACAGTATACTCAAACCTCAGCAACTTACGGATATGGTCAGTGTTCATATGAGAGCTATTATGTATCACCCACATGCAGCATAGAGTACCTGTATGGCTATCATCTGTGTGGTAAGAATCAATATGTTTCTAGTGGTTTAACAATCAAAGGAGAACACTGCAACTGCCAGTCCGAAGTCCAAGAACCACGTAAACTTAACGTTCAGAAAGTTTATTTAAAACAAACAATGTTTCATCGCACCACATAAGCAACTTCATCAGAAATTAAAAACTTTCAAGTTAAAACCGTTTTTAAAAGGTCCGCTTAACTTAACAGAGTTGTATTAACCAATCCGTTTAGTTCTACTGTAATTAAGTAACGGAGAGTGAGAATCACATTTAAAGCAACACAGATATAACTATTAACAAATAAATGGTCAACTAACATATTCAATGTACTGTTTACAATATTGGCTATTCATTACCAACTAAAATCAATACTAACTATATTAAAAAACTCAAATGTATACAAAATACACAATATATTAATTCGCTGATATTAATAAGTAACTACGTTTTTTGAAACACTTCTGAGGCTAGTTGAATAAGCTAATGACCCTGTCTAAGATAACTCTTTAGTTTGAGTATACAAACTATATTACAGTTGTCATTAAGCCCTGGATGTAAAAAAGCATTCAATAACAGTTGCCATTCCAATTCGCGACATTCTAATGTCAATGATGTAGGTCCCCCCCTTGATATCGTATGTCAGTTGGTCTATAGCCACAAAATGAAAAGAATAATCACTTTTAGAGTCAATATGCTTTGCCAGAGCATTATCACCTTTGTTATTTGATATAGCGTAAATATGTTCATAAATTCTGTCTTTGAGTTTACGATCTGTTTTTCCCACATAAAATGTGCAACAATTTTACAGACTGACAGATATATAATACCTTTAGAGTTACCGTCAACTACATATTTTCACGTTTTTACACATCTTACAAGAACCACATTGAAAACACCCCCTAATCCTGTTGTTAGTTCTTAGTTTTTTTCTTTCAAGGAGGTTCTTCAAGTTAGCTCCCCTCTTATAATAGTTGTTAAATTAGAACCTATCCTATCCATAAGCAAGTTGTCCTTAAGTAATAAGTACCAATTCTTTTGAAGAATGAATTTAACTTGGTCACTATCTTTGTTAAAATAGAAATAAAACTGGACTTATAGGAGTGAGTAATAGCTCCTGAATTTACTGGACATGTGTAACTACTGTTACAAAAAGTTAAGTTTAAAGTACTTATAGACTGAAAGTTGTCATCAGTAGCTGCACAGTTAGTATTACAAAGACACTTATCATGTAAGATAGGGTAACAAATACCTAGCATCTGTTTGTTTTTTACTTCTCCTACTAATTACTGTACTAATAGGTCAGGATAACCTCTATTTATAAACAGGTTCATTAGTTTCTCACCTTCACTCAAAAAGTCAACTTCTAAAGAGCACATCCTCGCTGCTCTAACTAGTTGTCCCTTAATAATAGAGCGTTTCTGTTTAAAAGGATGTGCACTAGAAAAATGTAATAAAGAGTTACAATAAGTAGGTTTTCTGTAAATAGTTGAACTCAAATGATTATGTCCAAGACCTTTAGTTAATTTGACATCCAAGTAGTCAATGCTAGCAGTGTCAAATCTATATGTAAATTGGAAAAATGAAGTAGTAGTGCTTAAATAATCAACAAAATGATCAGCTGCTATTTGGTCACCTTTAAAGATGATAAATATATCATCTAGAAATCTCGTATAATATACTAATAAATTTACCCTATCTGGTTGGTCAAAAATAAACTGTTTTTCCCAGTAAGCTACGAACATGTTTGCTAAACTCGCACCACATGGTGAGCCCATTGCTACACCATGCTTCTGTAAATAATGTTGACCATTAAAGATGAAATAATTATTGGTCAAAATAATGTCAATTAGTTCAGAAACTAGTTCAATGTCCTTACTTGGAGCATTTTTCTCCTTCATCATTAAGGCTGTCCATTCAACGGTTTCCATATGTGGAATGGAAGTGTAAAGGTCAACCACATCTATGGTCAAAAAGTTGAAATCTTGACCAATAGTTAGTCTGTTAATACTGTCCAAAAATGACCATGAGTCTTTACAGACTTGTGGAATTTGTTTCAGATATTTTTGAAGAATGGTGTCAACCACTTTAGCACATGGATAGGTTAAAGAGGCTCTACCATCGATGAGAGGTCTCATCGGTGGATCTAACATGTCTTTGTGAATTTTTGGAATCCTGAACATAATTGGTAATTTGGGAAAGGGTATATTAATGTTGAAGGTATCAATGTCAATTCTAGTTTCAATAAATAAATCCCTAAAATAGTTTTTGACTCTGGACAAGGCTATATTGTATTCATTAAGTGAAACTTTCATATAAGCCGGGCTATCAAGTACCAGTTCCATTCGTTTATTATAGTCATTAATATCAAAAATGACTAATCCCCCCCCCCCTTATCAGGTTTTATATAATGTACCATTGAAGATCTTAACAAATCTAATGCTTACATTTGTTCCAAACTCATGTTGTTAGAACTAGAATTGTTACTCTGTTTATGATTCACTGGAATATATCTAATGTCTAGTTCACTAATATTTTCAAACAAACGAAGCAATGGATGCAAGGGGGGGTTAAAAATACTCAAAGGTTTAAAGTTAGTATTAGGCAATACATTATTTCCAAACAGAAAGGAAAGATTTAATTTCCTTACAAAACACTTCAGTTCAATCAAGGTTCGAGCAATATTAATGTTTTTGCTAGGGACAAAAGTATTGCCCTTAACAAAGATACTGACCAAGTTAAATTCATTCTTCAAAAGAATTGGTACTTATTACTTAAGGACAACTTGCTTATGGATAGGATAGGTTCTAATTTAACAACTATTTATAAGAGGGGAGCTAACATGAAGAACCTCCTTGAAACAAAAAAAACTAAGAATTAACAACAGGATTAGGGGGTGTTTTCAATGTGGTTCTTGTAAGATGTGTAAAAACATGAAAATATGTAGTTCATTTGAGATAGCAGGTAAAAAAAATATGAGCTAAAACATAAGCTTGACTGTAACTCTAAAGGTATTATATATCTGGCAGTCTATAAAAATTGTTGCACATTTTATGTGGGAAAAACAGATCGTAAATTCAAAGACAGAATTTACGAACATATTTACGCTATATCAATGAACAAATGTGCTAATGCTCTGGCAAAGCATATTGACTCTAAAAGTGATCATTCTTTTCAGTTTGTGGCTATAGACCAACTGACATACGATATCAAGGGGGGATCTACATCATTGACATTAGAATGTCACAAATTGGAATGGCAACTGTTATTGAATGCTTTTTTCCATCCAGGGCTTAATGGCAACTGTAATATAGTTTGTATACTCAAACTAACAAGTTATCTTAGACAGGGTCATTAGCTTATTCAACTAGCCTCAGGAGTGTTTCAAAAAACGTAGTTACTTATTAATATCAGCAAATTAATATATTGTGTATTTTGTATACATTTGAGTTTTATAATATAGTTAGTATTGATTTTAGTTGGTAATGAATAGCCAATATTGTAAACAGTACATTGAATATGTTAGTTGACCATTAATTTGTTAATAGTTATGTCTGTGTTGCTTTAAATGTGATTCTCACTCTCCATTACTTAATTACAGTAGAACTAAGCGGATTGGTTAATACAACTCTGTTAAGTTAAGCGGACCTTTTAAAAATGGTTTTAACTTGAAAGTTTTTAATTTCTGATGAAGTTGCTTATGTGATGTGACAAAAACATTCTTTGTTTTAAATAAACTTTCTGAACGTTAAGTTTACGTGGTTCTTGGACTTCGGACTGGCAGTTGCAGTGTTCTCCTTTGCTTGTTGAATACGATGTTTGTTTTCATTCATCTTTGTTTCTAGTGGTTGTTTTGATATATGACTGCATCACCTACCAAAGAAGCCACACAGAAACAGAGGGCTGTTTGGTATACGTCATGTGTTCTGTGTATTCATGGGTCACAGAAGGACATATACTGCCACTATCTAAATTGTGGATGGGTACCAGTGTTATTAAATGCATCATGTTTTTCCCCTAAACTGAGGAAGTGCACACACAGCCAGCATTGCAGTGGCCTGCCATTGCATGGCGACTATCCTAACAAAGACATATACTGGAAATGTCCGCTACATTATGGCTGCCCTCACAGTATATTCTGTTGTTATTTAACCCCTGTCCATAGTGTGTGTGTGTGTGTGTGTGTGTGTGTGTGTGTGTGTGTGTGTGTGTGTGTGTGTGTGTGTGTGTGTGTGTGTGTGTGTGCGCGCGCTGGCTCACCACAGTCTCAAACCCAACATATAGCATCATGGTACATATGTAGAAAGAGGAAGCCCATACATGCTACAGAGGCCTGAGGATTATCATCCCATACTGCACTCCCTGAAGCAGTCAATTAATTTCTGTCTGCTGCAAGACCCTGTGGAGTATGACTAGAATAGCTGAGTTTGTCAGTGGTAGCAGAAGTCCTCTTTCTCCCACCACCTACACACACACACACACACACACACACACACACACACACACACACACACACACACACACACACACACACACACACACTCTTCTACAGCCACAGTCCATCAAAGGGGGTGATTCTTACAGGTACATAGGGATGCCACTCATATGGCCATACCATGGAGGGCTGTAGACTACAAGGTTTACTATGTGAGCACCCCTTGTTGATGCAGGTGACAATTCCCCCTTCCCACAATGCAAACAGTAAAGCTAATGTGTCACTTACCCCTCAGCTGACAAACACATAGTACTGAAAGGTCTGACACAGAGCTCTGCCCTTTAGACAGCTGTATCCCTTCCCTTACAGAGCACCACATCATAAAGGGTAGCAAATGTAAGCTGCATACAATCAAAGAGAACACTTCAAGACTTGGATCTCAGCAATAATAATGTGCAGGCATCCCCCCTCAATCACGTGCCTCACATGATGTGTTGTGTAACTCAGAGCTTCAGCAGCCACACTTTTCTAATCACTCTATGGGTTGCTGTACAGCAAATGTCCGTAGCATGATGAGCACACTGATGGCTGTAGCTGTTTTAATCGTGCAGTTCTGAGAATTCTAACATGGTTATTATGCTATTGTGGCTATTCAGAGTGAATGTTCTTGAATTGCACTTATATTTCATTGTGCACTTCATGGAGGCCTAGCTACAAGACTTGTTCCACATCAAGCACTCACATGAGTGCCTGCAAAATGCAATGTGTATGTTCTGGCAGATCAATGCCCCAGGTGAAGATTTGGGGGGAAACTATTATAATGTTATGACCTGTAGAGCCACAAAAATCATATGTAGGTACTGTGTTGCTGTTACACAACATTGATGGCATACTTCACTCCTTAATACCATCCGGTCATGTCATGTATATGCACTAAGCTATGATGACACTGTGACTTGCTGCATTAACAAGGTACTTAAAAATATACATCATATGTTGACAGTAGCACTGTCTACAGATGGGAGGGATATCATTTTTCTCTGAATTGCGACCTACTACATAGCTATGGATTCTGAAGATGTTGAGGGTATCAGGGCACCCAGGTGGTGCTCTAAAGAGTGCAAAATATTTCTGTACTTGATGTACAAAAAAACACTGGGTCCACCTGCTGGAGGAACTCTTATGAGAGTTCACAGTAAAATGATGACAGTGACTGCTGTTATTAGCATCTACTGCTGTGGTGAGCAAGGTACATTGACAAACTGCTATAGCCTTGTGATTTTCTCATCCAGTAGGAATGAAATCCTTGTTAATAGCATTTATTATGGCAGGGCACAGCTCTTGAAGATGCACAAGAAATGTATCCCCAAATTCATAAGCATAGTGCACAGCCCTGCAAATCAGACATGTGCTTTTTTGCATAGACACATTTCTGGAGAACTGTAATTCCTAGCCCTTCAGAGGGAGTGCTGTCGACAGGGATCACACATTTATGGGTGCTGTGTAGTTACTTATTTGCACCACAATCACATTCTAATGTTCTCATGCATTTTGGTTATTGGCCACTGGCCAGTACTGCTCAGTGATGCAGCAGTAGCATTGTCGCCTCACAGCAAGAGGTTCTCTGATTCGATTCTCGGCTGGAGTGCCTTCTGTGTGGAGTCTGCATGTTATCCTTGTGTTCATGTGGGGTTTCTCTGGGTACTCCAGTTTCCTCCCATGTTACAAAGACATGCGTCTGGAGTGTTTCTCCCCAAGCTTCCTCTGAAAATTGGCTTTGTTCCAAGTCGGACTTTCCTGGTAAACAAATGTTAAATAAATACAATTGTATTCCTTCTCTGTTACTCTGAGCTATGTGCAGAACTGGTTAGTTCATAGCACATCTTTAATGTTATCAAAAGGCAGCTAAATAATGACATATTGCAGACAGAAAGCTGCTCATTTTTATGTTGATCCTCACCTACCACCTTCATACATCTCAACCCGCAGACATTGGAAATAGGAACAAAGGCAGTTGAAAAACATGAACATCCAGTTAAAAATCTGGACATCTAATTAACATAACATTTGAATACTAAATAGCATATAACTCTTTCCACTTCCAGTAGGAATGTGGGATACAACTCAGAAACATATGTTTAGAAAACAGAGTGATAACAATGATGGAAAAATATAAGGACATTATCAAAGTGACAGTATAAATGTGTAGATTTTAATGAATTGTATCACGAAATTCTATCACACAAGGTAATTTATTTTTGCTCCAGAAAATGGGAGATGTAAGATATGTGTCTGCCCCCTTCCCTTAACTACGGTTGCCACTAGTATGCTGGTCATGCAGAGTAGTTTTCTGTGTACTAGACAGTTTAAAAAAAAAAATCATGTGATGAGGGAGAATCAGAAGATTGTGCAAAGGGGTAAATCATGCCTGAAAATAAGGACATACCTCCAAAAACAATGAAATATTATGCAGGGGTAAATCAGGCCTGAAAATAAAAATGTTCCCCCAAACTCGACAGTTAATAGTTTTGATCACCTCTGATCTAAACACTAATAACAAATGCCCATTTTCTCACAGAATCCTGGAGATGCCAAGGTCTTGTTCCTACATAATAACTATGTCATCGGAAGATAGGTGTATTTTAAAGTGGGCCAGTATGTAATGAATCAACATCTCCCACCTCATCAGGAAGCATGATTATATAATGAATCCAACATCTCCTACCTCATCGGATGTTGACTGTGTAATGAATCCAACATCTCCCGCTTTATCAGGATGCATGATTGTATCTTAACATGCTGTAAATGGATAGTAGTACCAGGATGGCTTTACAGACGTGACTCAGTGTGTAACATACTTCTTTGGACTACAAGTATGTTTATTTATTTATTTATTGACATTTGTTAACCGGGTTAGTCCAGCTGGGTTTTTGGCCCATTTTCAGTGGAGACCCGAGGAGAAAAGCTCCATGTACAGACAGTTTTCAAACGAAAATAAACATTTACAGGAACAAAGGAATAGGAAATTGCGTTATACAATATTGTAAAGATACAAAGCCAAGTATGTGAACACATTGTGGTTGAAAATCAGCCCTCTACTGAACAGGGTTAAGATTATTTACATATTTACAAACATGAGTGAGCCATCAGATGTGATGTATACATCAGAAAGAGGTAACCTCTAGTACAGGGATTGCTATTGTGAGGAGAAGTTGCTGAGCTGAGGTGAAATCAAGAGTGGAGAGGGGGGGATCAAGTTGGGGCTTTACAAGAACAGATTTTGCAGCTGAGTAAGTGGAGTCTGAGTTTTTCCTTAAAGTGGGCTGGGTGAATGGTGAAGCATATGTCTCTATGAAGTTCGTTCCAAGTCTGGGCTATGGAGTATTTATATAAGAGTTTGCCTACAGCTTTTTTGGTTGGTAGGTATGTAGTAGTTGCTGATTAGAGGTACGGAGAGTACGAGAAGGAGTGTAGGTAGAAATGAAGGAAGAGAGAGCATGACAAGATGATGGTTTGTAGAGAAGAGTGTAACATTTGAAGTTGTGTTAGCAACAGTACATGGGGGAATTCCAGTCAATTTAGGGATTTAAGGCCTAGGCAGTGGTGTGTGTTATATGGAGAGTTAGTGAAGAATCTAGCAATCTTATGGTAAGTTTGTTGGAGTTTATTTGAGGTTGTGGTTTGAATGTTAGTGAACAGTGGAGCAGCATAGAGAAGGGAGGAGGTAGGAGACCTTGAGCAAGGGAGAGTCTAGTATTTGGAGTTAGAAATTTTTTGTTATGATATAGTAGACCTTATTTTTGGTTTGTCCTTTTTATACATTGGAGAAGGTGCATATTAAATTTGAGTTCATTGTCAGTGATGACTTCTAGAAGTTTGGTGTGAGCATCAGGTTTGATAAGTGTGTTATTAGAGGATGAGACAGAGAATGAGAATTTGTGGTGGTACAGTGAGCAGGGGAGGAATAGTAAGAGTTTGGTCTTTTTAAGGTTCAGGATGATTAGTTTATCAGTTACCCACTGTTCAGTAGATAAGAAGGTTTGTTGAGTAAGAGTATGAAGCTCGGGGATGTTATCAGAGATGGAGATGAGGGTTGAATCGTCAGCATATTGGATGAGGGAGGATAGTTTACAAGATGTGTGGAGATTGTTGGTGGAGATATTGAACAGAAGAGGTCCCAGGATGGAGCCTTGGGGAACCCCTCTTGGGACAGGTAAGAATAGAGAAGAGGAAGAGAGCCATTTAACAGAATGCTGCCTACTAGATAAGTAGCTTGAGAACCAGGAAAGTGTGGAGGATGATAGGTTGAGACTAGCAAGTTTAGATAGTAATAGGGGATGGGAGACCATATCAAATGCCTTAGAGAGGTCTAAGAAGAGACAAGAGATAAATATGTTGTTATCTAGGGCCTCAGCTATGGTATGGGTAAAGGATAGGAGGGCTGTAGTTTGGGACCGAACCAATGTTGGGTGGGTGTGAGAAGGTTGTGTTGGAGTAGGTATTTAAGAAGTTGTGAATGAATGCTTTTTTCGAGGATTTTAGAGAGGCGGTTGATAGCTATAGGAAAGTAATTAGATGGGTCTGTAGAGTTACCATCTTTGTGTAGGGGAATGGTGAAAATAGATTTCCACAGGGTAGGTACAGTGGATTCCTGAATGGATCTGTTGATTAGTATAGATACTGGGAAAGCTATAGAGTCAGCAGCTAGTTTTAGGAAAACAGGAGGTAGTTAATCAGTGGATGGGGAGCAGGGTTTGAGTTTAAGCAGAAGACAGCGGATGTAAGAGGTAGGAACAGGATGAATGGAGAACTGATTGCAGTTAGGTGGGTTGGGAGGGGTAGGATGAGGAGTACTATTTCCATTTGGTGGCAAGAGACCCTGAATAGTATTGATAAAGTGCGTATTAAGTAGTGTAGCTGCTTCAAGGTTGGATGCGTTTGGGTAGGGTTTGAGGGACAGCCAGGAGAAAGAATTTTGTTCATGGTTGACTAGAAATTCTGTGGGTTGGATTTGCTATTTAGTTGACTGGAGTTAAAGAAGGACTTTTTATCAAAGTTGATTTGTTTCTTAGCGAGATTTCTGAGACGTTTATAGTTGTGAACCAGACTTTCCATGCTTTATCTCTCTGGAGCATAAGGGATGTAGTGTCTTTAGAAAGCCAGGGAGCATAGTTGGATTTTATTCTAACCTTTCTAGAGGGAGCAAAGGAGTTCATGGTATTCAACAAGATGCTATTAAAACTATTTACAGCATCATTTAAAGGGATTTGCTTCAGGAAAGACCAGTTACTGGAAGATAGAATAGAGATGAATTCAGTTATATTGAAGTTAGGAAGTTTACAGCAGATTCTACACAGGCTAGGTTTGGCAGGTTGGGAGGTGTTTCTAAGGACAGAGGTGGGTAGGTGGTCACTAAGGTGGCCTAGTAGAGTAGTGGAATTTTGATGCAGGTTAGGGGAATTTGTGAGTATCCAGTCAATTATGGAGTTAGATGTTGTGTTCTTATGGATTCGGGTGGGTGAAGTTATTAGTTGATGGAAACCATGCAGGTTCATACTGAATTGAGGGGAGTTGGTTGCACGTTTGTACCAGTCAAGGTTGACATCTCCTAAGATGAGGGTTTGATATGGTATATTTATGGTGAACCAGGAAAATATTTTCCTGAGGGTGGGCAAGTTGTTTCCTGGAGGGATATAGATAAAGGCAACAACTAGTTTTTTGTGAGGGTTAAAATGACAGTTTACAATAAGAGGTTCAGCAGGGTGAAAATCAGGGATGGGTGTGGGGAAAGGTGAGAGTTTCAGATTATTTGAGTGAAGGATGGCAACACCTCCGCCTTTTATTAGCCAATCTGTCAGAGCGATAGATATTGTAGCCTGGTGGGAGGATTTCATTGTTAGAGATATGTGGCTTAAGCAGAGTATGTGAGGGGTTATAAGAGCAATCCAGGCATGTAACTCTGATTTTGATGGTTATGCTTTGAATATTTAGAGAGTACATGGATAGTTGTTTGGATACAGGAGAGTTTGGTATATTGAATTGAGGATCATTGGAGATAGGAGGAGAAGAGGGGGAGGGTAGATGATAGTGGGGATACCTGCCTAGGTATACAGGGAGAGGGACCTGGGTTTGGGTGTATATCAGCTGATGCAAGTAAGTTTTTGGTGGGTAAAGATAGTAAAATGCTACGTAAGTGTAGCTTGTGCAGTTTGAGCCTACATTTTTGGGTTGGAGGGATTATATCCAGTTTGGCTATTTTTTGTAGGTAACAGTTGGGGAGGTTGGAAAGAGCTGGGGAGATGTCAAAGAAAGATAGCGTAAAATAAGTATCGAAGGTATAAGAGGTGGGAGAGTAGAGTAGTGGTGAAGAAAGTTGGGAATGGTATGAGGTCAGAGAACTTAGGAGAAAGAGGATTGAGGAGGAGTGCATTATAAAAAGTAAGTTGAAGTAGGGGATATGTTAGGTAGGAGAAGATAGAGGAAGGAAGAGAGATGGAAGGGAGGAAGTTTCAGATGGTAGTAGGTGGGGAAA
Organism: Protopterus annectens; assembly: GCF_019279795.1. Taxonomy (NCBI): domain Eukaryota; kingdom Metazoa; phylum Chordata; order Ceratodontiformes; family Protopteridae; genus Protopterus; species Protopterus annectens. The sequence continues at coordinate 782,236,408 of NC_056725.1, read as the reverse complement.
GGGAAATGATGTGTACAGGAAATTATGTATTTGGTAGGTTGACAGGAGGTTGTTTGTTAGTGGACAGTTGGGGAGGAAGGAGAGGGACTGGATGATATTAAGGAAATTGTAATGGGGTGGGTGGGAATGGGGGTAGGGTAGGGGAGAGAAGAGAGCCCGAGCGTAGTGAGGGCAAACGGAGCAGGGCTACACCCACAGAGAAACACTCAGGAAAACAGAAAAAAACAAAATCAGATTAAGCAGGTAAAATTAACAATTGTGTGAGCAGGAGAGTGGCAGGCAGAAGCGCAGAGAGAAATTGACTAACTGTATGCATTGAGGTAAGGGGACAGGAGTAAAGAAAACTAGGGGAAGACAGAAGGGGTAGGTAGGTGAAGTAGGGATACTTCAGAGTGGGAGAGACAGGTCAGTGTGCAAGAAACTTGGAGGAAAGCCAGGAAGCGTGGAGAAAGCAGCATAGGCAGTTGGTAAAGAAGAAAACAGGGATCGGTCCACGGATGTGCAAGGCAGATGGTCACCACGGAGCAACAGTTCAGTACAAGTAACAACTAACACCTTTCCAGAATTAAGCAGGACATACTTAAGCAGTCCAAAATTGGAGGGGTACTCCCACAAAGGGACTTGACCACAGGTAGTTCCAGGTAGGGTGGGTCAAAAGGCAGGTTGAGGCAGAGGAGTTGGTTTGTGAATCTGTTGATGACCACCAACATCCTGACTGTGTTTTTTTTTTCTGAATACATTATATTTAACAAAGCAGATCTCTGGTCCTTTTGCAGGACTGACTAGCAGTGACACTAAGATGTCAAGCTTTGGGATTATTATGATGCAAATCTGTTACTGCAGTATGCACTGTGTTTAATAGCAGAACAAGAGAGCTCCAAACAAAAGCTAGCAGGGACTCAGACAACAGTTTCTCTTAAATGAAAGCACTTTGTCACGCAATCCCTTTAATTACTCCACAATCCAAATTCATAATAAGTGTCAATTCATCAGTGTTTCTACTGGTGTTGCCTTGACTGTTAACTTGAAGTAATTTACATTTTAGGTTAATCAGTGGATTCAGTAGTGTAATTGCCCCTTTTGGCAGGAGCTGATCTGTGTCATTGTGGGGTGGTGGGCTGCATGTACTTGTGAGTGTGAGACTGCATGCACTGCACTACATGCAAGGATGTGTTGTTGCATTCACTTGATATTATGTGAGATCTGTGTTATGCTAGCTCAAGTAATGATAATTAGTTGTTTGGTTATATTATGCTCAGTAGCACATCACAATGGGGTTTGGTATAATGGTTATAATGTTTACTTCATAAAGAAAAGATGCAGGGTTTGATTCTCATCAGGAAAATTGATTAGCCTTAAGATGCCCCATAAGAACAAAATAATGGTTAAGGTGTTTACTTTACAGGCACAAGGTTCAGGGTTTGAAACTCACATGGAGTAATTGGCTAGACTTAGAATCGCCCACAAGGCCAGTTAGCTAAGTACTCTTTTATGAACCATTATTTCCACATCAGGTACATGGCTATTAAGGTTCATACAATAAATCTGTAGTTGCACTACCTTAATTCCCTGTCCCTACTTCAGTGAGGTCCACATTCCACTAGTTCTTAAACCAATGGCTATATTGTGGAGATCCATTTACATAGCAGTTGTGTACCTGGACTCCTGGGTTATGGATGACTCTGTTTAAGAATGTCAGTGGGATCTGATATGTGTTTTGGAGTACATGCCAACTTAGTGCAGTTACACTCTAATTTTATGAATAACACCAGATGTGAATAGTTGTAGTAAAGAAATTATGCCTTTTAAACAAACCACACCTCCAGCAGCATCTCTCTGAACATCAGAATAATATTATTTACAATTTATAATTAGCTTTGAAATAAAAGACCTCCGCTGCTATATTCATGAGGATCTCTCCTACACAACACCAGGAACTAAGGACACACTGCAAGTCTCTGCTATGCAGAGTAAACAAATGTGGTAATCAGGCTGAAGATATACTTATATTCACAGATTAGGTGTAATGGTACAGCCGAATTCCACAGCCTCACCTAGGTAATGTGATCATATTTTAACACAGATGATGGCTAGCACAATATCATAACATAACACAACATATAACAGAAGATCTTGTAACATAACATAGTGTGACATAGCATAATGTTATCTCACATAACACTATAACATAACATAATGTTACGTAACATAGCACAACTTAACAAAATGTAACATCATGTTGCATAACATGTACTTCCTCTCCATCACCACTAGCTTCCTCAACGGTTTTGCCTTCTCTACCCAGATTTTTTGTGCCATACAGCAGTACCGGTTGCACCACTGCTTCATGCATCTTACCTTTCAGCTTCTTTGACATACTTCTGTCACATAGTACCCCTTACACTGCCATTTGGCTGCAGCAGCTCTGATTCTAACTTAGACCTTCTCTTTCAGACTTCCCTTCTTCTCAACCACCAATCCCAGATACTTGAATTTGTTAACCTGTTCTACCATTTCCCCTTCTATCTCAGTTTTCAGTTCTTCTCATTTCTGTCATTTGCTGCAATGATAACTGTCTTGCTTGTACTCAGTTTCATTGCATGTGCCTTCAGTTTTGCATTCCATTCTTGCATTATTTGCAGAAGTTCCTGCAAAGATTCTGCTTGCAATGCCACATCATCTGCATACAGGGGCTTTGCTGACCTGTTTCCTCTGACCTGTTTGCTGTTGTAGTCCATGATCAGTATGAACAGCAGTGGGCTCAGAGCTGAGCACTGATACAAACCCACTGGAAACTCCTCTGTGAGTCCGGACACTGTTTCTGCTTTTGTCATTGGGTCCTTGTACATAGTCTGCACTAATTCTACTAATGTTTCCAGGACATTGATCAATTTAAGGACTGTCCAAATGAGCTTTCTTGGAACCTTGTCATATGTTTTCTCAGAGTCCAGGAATGCCTAGTAAGATTCTTTACTCTTTCCCAGCTGCTTCTCAACTATCTGTCTTACTGCAAACAAATGGTCATTTGTGCTGCATCCTGACATGAATCTAAATTGCTCATTTTCCATATTGCGTTCTATTGGGAGGGTGGTCTAATGGTCAAGGTTTTTGCCTTACAAGCTCAAAGTGCAGGGTTTGAGTCTCACAAGGGATAATTGGCTAGGCTTAAAATGGCTCGTAAGAGCAGTTAGCTTAGTATGAACCTGTTATTCTTTATATTCATTTATCAATCATCCTCTCCAGTACTTTCATGTATTGTGACAGGAATTTGTTACCTCTGTACTGCTCACAGCTGGGCACGACTTCTTTGTTCTTGCACACTGGCATTAGAATGCTTAATCTCCAATCATCCGAGATACATCTTTCTCTTCAAACTGTATGAATCTCTTCCAGAGCCATTTCTCCCTTAGCTTACCAACATCATGAACATTTCTGTTGTGACCTTATCTGAGCCTGCTATTTTCCCAGACTTCATTTTTCTTAGTACTGTTTTTATTTCTTCTAGGGTATGCTTATCTCCCTTCTTCATTGTAGGCTGTATGTGGGACAGTACAGCTTCTGTGGGGGTTTCTTCATTCAAAAGCATTGCCAGTGACACAACTGTTAGCATACTTGCCTTTGATGCAGAAGGCGTTGGGTTCTGTTCCTGCACCAGGTAGCGCGATTGCTAAAAAACACTGTAGTGCAGCATAAGAAGGGTGCTGCACTCCTGAGTCTGTCTTCATTCACACAAGATATTAAAATGAGGCCCCATCTGCTTGAGTTGGTGGTAGCTCAGGTAGATGTAAAATATCTCACCATACCATTATAAGGAGTAGGGGATGTTCCCCTGATACCCTGCCCAAATTTCCCCAAATAGTATAAATATGGCCTCATGTCTCCAGTTAAAAGAGTCCTTTAGCTTAGTGGGATTAATCTGGTTAACATAGGATAAATAAATATAAAAGCTGCTCGATGTACACTTTCAATTTGCCTTTGTTGTCTTTATAGGTTCATAGGTTCTTAAGTGAGCACTAGGCTAATGATCACTGGGGGCTTTTTATGCCTAGTCATGCATCCAAAATCTATGATAAGTTCTGGTACCCTTGATAAGTGTAAGCAGGGGTTGGGAGATGAAACATTTACAAACAGGAGCCTGGGAGAAGATCCATTTATAAGCTGCCTGTGCCCATTAGAGACATAAGTGCCAAAACCAGGGATGAATTTCTTGCTCTCCGTCCAACTATCCAAGTTACACTTGCATAGGGTTCATAGGTTCCTAGATTAGTACTAGGCTAACTGCCTTTGTTGACCATTTTAAGCCTAGCCATCTACCCCAAGTAGGTTAAGGAGGACCTTTGCTTCACATGTATGGGGACCCTGTTCCCGAGAAGGGGTAGTTTCTAGGATACATACCTCTGTCTAGCAGGTCCTATTTATATCACAGGCAAAGTTTAGGTCTTTAGAATGTGTAATTCTAATGCTGTTTGTTTTGCTGTTATGCAGGGGGTTCACCACGGTGGGTTCCAACAATGGCTTGTATGCTAGACCTAGATCTCCCTACAACAGCCTGCAGGAGATAGAATATAGGGATATATGTATTCTTTTAGTGACAAACCTCTGTGGATGTTTCAATTGGTGGATGTGCCATGTTATATAAATTCCAAAGGGGCCATGGTACTCAATAATAGGTCTGATGAATGCCAAATGCAGTGGAACAATGACCTCCTTGTACCTAGATATCATACTTTTGTTTATGAGTTGCACAACGTAGAATGATTTTCTCACTGTTGTAGACATGTGATAATCAAAGGCTAGATTACAGTCTACATGGGTCCCCATGTCCCTGGGCAGCTAGTGAGGATATCCTATGTTCATCTTCCACAGGAGGTGTGCAAGGGACAGACTGCTTGGTGGAGTTCCTATGGCAGATCTAGAACACACTTGAAAGATATAATCTCACAACTGCTTGATGTGAAGCAAGACTTTTGGTAAATAAAGCCTGAAAATTAAAGTTCTAAGCTATATACTTTTATTTATTTTTTTTATGGAAAAGCATCCTAAGCTATATACTTTTAATTTTCTTTTGGAAAAGCATCCCCCTTCAGACTTCCATTTGACATGTCATCAGCAACTGAAGAGTTGCATGCAGCTCCTGTACTACACATAGAGAGACATGACAGTGTTTAGCTGTAACTATACTGATTCATAGGTTCATACACTCTGTTGAAGTTTAAGACCAGAAAGCAACATGATGTGAAACTTGGTTACTAAAGAGAGTACAACAGAACAGCCTGAAGCTAAAACAAAAATAAGTGCAGAACTGAGAGATTATGGGTCGTATTAAAACCTGAAGATTAGAAACTAGATATTGAGGAAATAGAAGCCATAGGAGAAATGTCTTCTACTGAGGACAAGCTGAGATTTTCTTCTAATGATGTACATCTTTTGATATATAATCTGAATTTATCAGCTGCGAGTTTGTTTTTAAGGAAAATACTGATATATGATGTGAAATGGTATTGCAGTGCAGACTAAGGAAGTAGTTTTGATTTGGTTCAATAGTACCTGAAGTGTCCACATTTAAGTATTTTGATATGAGAAAGTCTGTCACATTTATTCATTCAGTCATTCAGATTTAATTAGTGAGTAGTGGATTGCTCACAAGACCCTTTTTGGTCACAATATGAATCCATAAGGGCAAGTGTTTAGTATATCAAATATTCAGTGTTGTCACACTAGTTAGAAATACAACGTATTTATAGTGAATATAGAATAATATAGTAAAATGCAGATTTACACCAAATATTTTGAACAGGCAAATATTTACAATATAGATAAAGACAATTACAAACTTCTAAACAATATTTTGAAAGCATGAATACACATAATTTGGCAGTGATATCTTCATTGAGTAGTGAGTTTTACAGTGCTTAATGCTAAATTGTTTTATGTTTCACAGCTGCCAGCATATTGTGATAATATCCTTAAAGTTATTTCCTTTATATACTTAACCATTTTCTTTATAGCAGGCACAAGTACATTCCTTAAGTACGGACTCTTTCAGCTTGCTTTTGAAAATGCATAAAGAAGCTTCTTGCCTGATTTCTGTTTAGAGTTAGTTTCAGATGGCAGGTGCAAGTTCTGAAACTGTCCTCTTGCCCACAGCTGTCTTAAATCTGATAGATTAAGGAAAGTGTACCCTAATTTATATCACTCGCTGCATAACTTTGGTAGCTGATTTGCAGCTTGGATTTAAAATGGGTATTGGTCCAACTAAATGATTTTACAAGTAGATACCAGACAAAACAGTCTTAGATAGAGAAGTAATTACTTGCCATAATACGAGGTCAATTTTAACCTCCTGGAATATTTATGTATTTTGGTTCGTGGCACTGGATTACCAGCATACTTCCTTTTGGCAGCCTCTCATTTCTGGTTCTTGGTTTGTGTTATTTGAGTTCTGCCAATCCTGTGTTTTTTTATTGTTACCATAATATGTGCATGAGAAATTGTGCGTGAAACAGTTTTGAAATTATTGCAGACCATATTTAAGATGCCTTTTAAGTACTGTAGACAACAAAGAATGTTGCTAAGATTACCTAAATATACTTAGTTATGAAGTATAATATAAGAAAAGAGCTGGATATACTAAGTTGTTTTGTATTTACCAAAACAAAAGGATTTTTTTTTCTGGAGAGCAACAATAAGTAAACAGGATTAATCCATGGTTGCTTATGATTACGAAGAAGCTTTGAGAATTTCAACACTATACAGCAAATTCTCCAGCAATGATAATGCTTTGAGATACAGCAGTGAAAGGTTGTTAATGAGAGAAGCCTGCTGTGGGAAAAGTCTGCAGTTGAGATACTACTGCTTAGTCAACTAAGGAAAGAAATGTAGGCAAGCATATACCTGTCACTCATGGGAATTTTGAATCTAAGGGAAGAATTTGCTATGCACTAGACTGGTTAGGAATGAAAGTACCAACTGTACAAGAGTTTGGAGATTTTTCAGAAATGCATATTATACTAATCAAAAAGAAGAAGTGGAACTTATTTAGTTTTAGGAAGATCGTGGAATAAAGTAGGAGCAGATGTCCTTCAATTTAATTACTTTTATGTGTGTAACATCTGAAGATTATGCATAATCACAAACAATGAAAGTAATATTGGAATTAATGTACTTTAAAAGTCATTTGACATCACATGGATTATTTTCTTTCATCATATAAATTAGGTATTTGCAAAAAATGTTTTACTTTTTTGTATAGTTTTATAGTTTTTAATTAAAAAATATGTGCATGTATGTGTATGCTTGTGTGTGTGTGTGTGTGTGTGTGTGTGCATTTGTTTGTTTTTGTATGTATGCATAAACATATGTATGCATATACACTGCCCTGCACGTCTTGTAACCAAGATGAAAATCAACTGGGTACATTTCTCTGCAAAAAAGTGAATGATAACTATTCTGACTGTATATGCAAATGTTCCAAAATGGTTTAACATATTCACATAAACTTTTCAGGGATTGTTACTGGAATAATGACCTAATACAGACAGTTAAATTATGCTGCAGGTATGAAAGATAAATGAACAAAAACATCTTGAACTGCAACAAAATAAGCATTATGCATGCTATGCATGTTTGGTTTTACCAGGCTGAAGAGTGGTGATTCATCACTGTGACAAAGCAGAAATTCCCTGAGGCTGCAAGAGCAGAGTACGTTTTTTCTTACATTTATTTCATTAAATTGCACTTCTTAATACTTATAGCTGTGCTATACAGCTAATCTACTACATTTTGCACTGTTATAAAGCCTTTTCTTTACTGTTTTACTGCAGTTTTGTACTTTGTACTGTTTTAACTGTATTTTCATTGCTAGATAGTGTTTCATTACTGTAATTGCATTTTTATTGAATTACTTAACTGTAAACTGCCTTTTCATACTGAGAGTTGTATTTTCTGTTTGTGAGTGCTCTATATGTGCTTTTCTGTGCAGTTTTTGTGAGGTTTCCATGTTCTAGTCAGATACCATAGTCTGGATAGAGGCCTGCTGTTATCCAGACCTGTTTGTTTTGCATGTTGGGTTTTCTGTGTTTCTGGCCTCCATCTTCTGCTTGTAGTGTCTTGTCTTCAATGTTAGTGAATGTAACAGGGTTGTCTGACCTACTCTAACATGAGTGATTGTTTGAAAGAGCAGGGTCTAGCAGGACTGGATAGTAATTCGAGCTTCTAGATTCTTCCATCTTTTCTGATATTTAAATTCTGTGTCTGCAGTGGGCTGTGCTTGTTTTTACCAGGCTGAGGAATGGTGATTCATCACTGTGACAAAGCAGAAATTCTGTGAGGCTGCAAGAGCAGAATATGTTTTTTCTTACATTTATTTCATTAAATTGCACTTCTTAATGCTTATAGTTGTGCTATGCAGATAATCTACTACATTTTGCACTGTTATAAAGTTTTTTTTACTGTTTCACTGCATTTTTGTACTGTTTTAGTTTTTAACTGTGTTTTCATTGCTAGATAGTCTATAATTACTGTAATTACATTTTTATTGAATTACTTAACTGTAAACTGCTATTTCACACTGAGAGTTATATTTTCAGTTTGTGAGTGCTGTATCTGTGTTTTTCTGTGCATTTCTTCTGAGGTTTCTGTGTTCTAGTCAGGTAGAGTAGCCTAGATAGAGGCCTGCTGTTGAGTTTCCTGTGTTTCTGGCAGCCATTTTCTGCTGGTAGTGTCTTGTCTTCACTGTTAGTGAGAGAAACAGGGTTACCTGACCTTCTCTAGCATGACTGATTGGTTGAAAGAGCAGGGTCTAGCATGCTTGGTTTTACCAGGCTGAGGAGTGATGATTCATCACTGTGACAAAGCAGAAATTCCCTGAGGCTGCAAAAGCAGAATAAGTTTTTTCTTACATTTTTTCATTGAATTGCACTTTTTATCGCTTATAGTTGGGCTATACAGCTATACAGCTAATCTACTACATTTCTGTACTGTTTTATACTGTTTTAGCTGTATTTTCATTATTATATAGTATTTCATTAGTATAATTGCATTTTTATTAAATTACTTAACTGTAAACTGCTTTTCATACTGAGAGTTGTATTTTCTGTTTGTGAGTGTTCTATCTCTGCTTTTCTGTGCATTTTGTGAGGTTTCTGTGTTCTAGTCAGATAGCATAGCATAGTCTGGACAGAGGCCTGCTGTTATATGGGCCTGGTTGTTTTGCTTGTTGAGTTTCCTGTGTTTCTAGCAGCCATCTTCTGCTGGTAGTGTCTTGTCTTCACTGTTAGTGAGGTAACAGGGTTGCCTGACATTCTCTAGCATGAGTGATTGGTTGAAAGAGCAGGGTCTAGCAGGACTGGGCAGTAATTTGAGCTTCTAGATTCTTCCATCTTTTCTGGTATTTAAATCCTGTGTCTGCAGCAGGCTGTGCTTGTTTTTACCAGGCTACTGTGACAAAGCAGAAATTCCCTGAGACTGCAAGAGCAGAATACATTTTTTCTTACAATTTTTCATTGAATTGCACTTCCTAACACTTATAGTTGTGATATACAGCTAATCTACTACATTTTGCACTGTTATAAAACTTTGTTACTGTTGTTAGATAGAATTTCATTCGTGTAATTGCATTTTTATTAAATTACTTAACTGTAAACTGCTTTTTCATACGGAGAGTTGTATTTTCTGTTTGTGAGTGTTCAATATGTGCTTTTCTGTGCATTTTTGTGAGGTTTCTGTGTTCTGGTCAGGTAGCATAGTCTGGATAGAAGCCTACTGTTATCCAGGCCTGGTTGTTTTGCTTGCTGAGTTTCCTGTGTTTCTGGCAGCCATCTTCCGCTGGTAGTGTCTTGTCTTCACTGTTAGTGAGAGTAACAGGGTTGGCTGAGAACAGGGTTTAGCAGGACTGGGCACTAATTCGAGCTTCTAGATTCTTCCAGCTTTTCTGGTATTTATACCCTGTGTTTATAGGGTGTTACACTTGTTTGCTCATTGCGCACTACAGCTACATTGTTTTAACCCATTGCGAGGTATCTCAGTTGCATTTTTTTCCTTACCAGCACTCCTGTGTAACTGACGCCCTCCCTTGCAACTGCTGTGATTTTATCCAGCCCTACTCACACCTATAGGTACTCTATTCTGATAGTACCCAGTGTACCATCCTTTACTTCTCTTCCACAGATTCTGACAACAATGGACGGACAATTTCCTGTGGTTTCTCCTGTTAGTATTGTTGATATGGACATCCTGAGACAGTGAAGCAACTGCCTCATTAACATGGACAGCCGTCTTCTTCTATCATCTAGGAACACAATATGTGAGAGATGCAATTACATTAAAAAGTTAGAATCCTTGCTGTCTCAATCATTTGGCACTGAGGAGGTTGTTTGCAGAAACACCACAAACACCACACCTTTAATACCACCCACACCTGTACAGTTCATTCCTACATATGTGGAGTTCTCAAAAAAAGCATACCTAAATAAAAGAGACTTCCAAGTCCAAAGCACACATGCACATCACAACCCACTGCACCAAGCACCACACATAGTACACATGCCTGTGCTTCACACCCTCCAAGGCCCAGCCACAAACCCAACATATGAGTCATAGGAGACTCTATTGTGAGACACACAGATGTGCCCCTCACCAGGCTAGACAAGGGGAAAGTCACGGTAAATTGCTTGTCAGGTGCTAGAATCCGCCATATCACTCATGCACTTAAGTCTTTCAACAACAAGTACTGTTATGACTCTGTCATAGTCCATGTTGGTGCAAAAGACTTGATACATACCTCTCTGGACTATATGAAGAGAGACAGGATTGAGCTGGCTGAATATGTGCCCCAGGCAGGTATGTCCCTAGGCTTAAGCAGCATCTTACCATCACCCAGAATGATGCTTCAGTACAAACAGAAAATGATCGACTTTAAGAGTTGGCTTAGTTTCTGGTGTCATTCCAAGGGGATCCAGTACCTGACATCTTGAGAGTACATGATTGACAGACCAAAATGCTTGGGCAGAGATGGCCTTCATCTGTCTCCCCTGGACTTCGGGTTTCAGGCTTCTGGCAAAGGCTGTTGTCTCCCCCATAATGCCTTTTTTAGACAAAGTCATGAGGACAGCATTACCAATGTGAAAAATTCTTCTAAATGAAATTTAAAGGTCATGCAGCTAAATGCTAGGAGTCCTAACATGAAACTGCACTCATTGCAAGTATTCATTGCCCTAAAAGATGCTGACATTTGTGCAGTCACTGAAACCTGGTTCAAAGCTGCGAAGAACATCCCAGCCTTACCAGGTTGCTTGTCCTACCATACTTTCAGACCCCAAACAGAGGACTACAAAGCCAAAGGAGGTGAAGTTTCAATATTTATCAAAGACATACACACCTCCAGGCTGGTCAAACAGTGTGACACACAGGAGACACTCCAGGTGCAGTTAACTATTGACAAAACACCTATTCAAATAATAGCTAGCTACAGACCCACAACCATGACTCAGGAGGCCCACTCCACCTATCTGGACTTACTTGAATCCATCAAGATTCAACCCTCTACTTGATCCTGGGCAGTTTTAACTACCCAACCATAGAGTGGACGACCTATTCTAGCTCAAACATGAACGCCCAGAGATTCCTCAACTTCATCAGTGCCAATGCATTGGATCAGCTGGTCGACACCCCCATAAAAGGAGAAAATATCGTAGATCTGGTACTAACCAACATGAGTAGCCACTATAGCACCCCTACAGTGTCATCTTCCTTGGTAAGATCCAACCATAAAGCAATCACTTTCGAAGTCACCATCTTCCCTGATCCCCTCTTGCCAGGATCAGACAAAAAAAACTTTTCCAAAGCTGACTACAACCTCCTGAAAGCAGGTATAAGCAGCCTCACAGCCACCATCCCTCCAGTTGAATCAAGCACTAATGTCCAAGCCTACACCAAAAAACTATATGAGCACCTATATAGCTGCTCAGCAATACTTGACAGGACCAAATCATCTTCCTCAAGGAAGAGTAAACCTGTCTGGTGTACAGCAGCAATAAACAAGCTCTATAATAAATGGAAATAATTGCTGTCCAGGACCAAGAAGGAGCAGGTGCCACATTGGAAGCAATCTTTGTCTGAATAAGCAAATAAAGTCAGTGGTGAAATACTCTAAGGCTAACTTCGAGTCCAAATTGGCCACATCCACTAAGGACAATCACAAGGTATTCTTTGCATATGTCCACAATCTCAAAATTAACTCCCAAATCTGCTCTGAAGTGGTGGCCAAGAATACCATATACATATGCGATAGATATAGCCAACCTGCTGGCAGACAAGTGCAGTGAAAACTTCATTCTCCCTGTCCCCCCCCCCCAGGAGTAATTTGTCCAGCAGAAGAACCTACTGAATGGGTGTCTTCCATGGTAGTAACTCATAAGAAAAGCTCAGATGATATTAGAATATGCATTGATCCAAGAGGCTTGAACAAACCACTAAAACTACTTCATCATCCAATGCATAAGTCAAGGAGGTTGCTGCCCTCATGCCAAGTGCCACTGTGTTTAATGTCTTGGATGCAAAAAGTCTACTTTCACTTTGTATTATATTGCAAGATGAAGTATGTTACTCTTAAAACATTTTCACACTACCTGTAATTAACATGTCAAGATATGTTGCAGCTATGTTGAAAACAGCAGTAAAATCAAAATGAAAAAGTAGTGAGACATAAGTTTTAACATAATACAACAATAAGAAAGCACTTCACCTTGGAAGGAATTGCTTGTTCTGCATCACTCTTTGCCATTAACATTTACAGACAGACATATAAACAGCCACAAGGAATACATGTTTTTCAAAACAGGTTTATATGCATATAACGTCATGTATGCAGACACATTTAATCTCTCGCATGCTACGCGACCTTTTTTAACTTTTTAAGGTGAGTCTCAAATTGTGACAAAACAACATTCCTCTTCGCATATAAATGGATAGTCGTGTATTCCTGCAAAAGAATAGAAAAATCAAAGAAACGGTTCCTAATCCACACTGCATACAGCTAGATTAGACAACTGTTTATCTTAAACAACAGATTCATGTTGCCCTCACTGTCTTCCTGAATATTTGCATCTTAACTTTCATAGGAGTTCTCAGTGCTCTCGGTTTGTTACTTCTGAGGCTCCCACATATAGTGCCAAATGTTTCCAAAATCAAAAAGCTGTAGACACTATAAAACCCATTTCATCATATCTGCCTTCCAATTTCCCATCGGTTCCATACTCAAATATCAAGGTGACAAATCTCCATAAGCTTGTATTTCAATACCCATGCACCAAGATCATGCAAACCGTCTCCTTTCCTTTCCTTTCATCTCCTCTCCTCTCCTCTACTTTCATTTCCTTTCCTTTCCTTTCCTCTCCTCTCCTTTCCTTTCCTTTCCTCTCCTTTCCTCTTCTCTCATTTCCTTAACTCTCCTCTCCTTTCCTTTCCTTTCCTTTCCTTTCCTTTCCTTTCATTTCCTTTCCTTTCCTTTCCTTTCCTTTCCTTTCCTTTCCTTTCATTTCCTTTCCATTCCTTTCCTTTCCTTTCCTCTCCTCTCCTTTCCTTTCCTTTCCTTTCCTCTCCTCTCCTTTCCTTTCCTTTGTTCTCCTCTCCTCTCCTCTCCTTTCCTTTCCTTTCCCTTCCTTTCCTTTCCTCTCCTCTCCTTTCCCTTCCTTTCCTTTCCTCTCCTCTCCTCTCATTTCCTTTCCTCAGATGATGACATCTAGTCCACATTAATATAAATGACTTCTGAAAGGACCTATGAATGCATGTGTATATGATCAGTTTTTTTTAAAAATATAAAACAAACTTTTGTTAAGCACACCTAAGCACTTTTAAAATCAGGTTGTGCCCCAGAGAAAAAGCTAAACAAGATCATTTTTTTCCTGATTTTGGAGTGTAATAATTGTATCCATGCACTACAAAACTTGTTATGTATCTCTTTGATGTCAATGAGGTCTATAACAAAATTGTCTTTTCCCAGCTTTCAGAGATTAATCCTCAAGTTATGTGTACTGTTTTAAAGACTGACATACTTGCATATATCCCAAAATGCAAAGCAATGTAGAAAGTATTTGGAGATTTGTATAAAATAGGTCTGACAGCTTTAACCTCAACAAAATTGCATAGTACCATTGAATCTCTCAGGAGAACGAATAGGGTTTATGATGTTAGTAGAAAGTGGGCAAATGCATTAATGGAAGAGTTATCTCAAAGGATATTTGCTGTATAGAAAAGATAACCTAACTGAATTATCCTGTAGTGAAAAGTACCAGAGTAAGTAAGGGAAACATTACGTGAAGTTACTTCTTGAGGCAAAATTACACACTGCCATAGGGTCTTGGAGTCCACAATGGACAATGACAAGACACATGCATATGCTTCATTTTTGTTTATAATTGTCATCAATATGCCACTCATGGAACAATTGGCCTGTACATTTTGGCTTATGCTTCATGTTTAACTCATAAGAAAGCCAACCTGCAATGAAAAAAAGTGAGAAACCTCAGAGCCAGTGCACTGAAGAAAGGATTTGATAATGCATCCAAAACCCAAGATTATTTTCTTATCATTCAAACTATTACATCTCTAAACAAAACTGGTGCTGGAGGATTTCAAAATGCAATCAGCATATATCAGCAGAAGCAGATGCATGAAAATAATTAATCTTTATGGGGAAATGTCAGTGCATCAGAGATAAATCTGCCTAAAGGCAGGCAAACTAATTTACTTAATTCACAAAGCAATGGAATGAAATAAAATGAGAAACACAAACTCCACAGCAAATACTTGATAGAAAGTGTTGCATCACTTTGTACTAGAAATGTTGCCAAATATTGTTCATTAATATAACCGAGTACATCCTGTAATTTAAAACATATGCTTCAGCTCAAGCAGCTTGAATAACTTCATTGGGAACTGTCCCATGCTTCATAAGACACCTTGCATCATGGGTACTTATCATTACTATGCTTCATGGATGTTATGGTACTGCAATACTTTTTAGTGTAGCCTCATAGAATACATACAATTTTATTGTTCCATTAAATTTTGTTTTACATCAGCACGTTTTTAATATATAACACATTCTTTTTTTCTGATGTTTCTTTGTGGTTTATTGATAAATAAGATGATTAGAGGCCAAGTTTAGAAAGATGGTGGAAAAACTATGTGAGCCTGGGTTGTGACTTAAAAGGGTCGTTTGATCACTTTATCTAATAATATATAAATAAACTCACTGAGACCTGTCACCAGGCAACACTGCCTCCACTATATACTGCTTAAAGAGTGCCTCAGACACCTTAAGAATATAACAGGCAGATTAGTACTATATAGCAACCCCCTAGGTGGTTTAACAAAAGTGTTCTTACTCAGTGACCGGCAGACTCCAGTAATATAATATTGTGCTAATAGCAAAGAACTGACTGATGAATAGCCTGTTAAATTTATTATTATTATTATTATTTTATAATTTATAAAAAAATGATGATATCTGATAATTGCAGTTGTTGCATGGGACCACTACAGAAATGCAAATTGATTTTTTTTTTTCTGAGACTTTTTATTCTCAAACACCTGTCAAACATAAGCCCCCTTTATATCTTAAGCTCCCCACTACTGCCACTTGGAGTGGCAGACATAGTATCATTGTGCCATAGTAAAATACTAGGCTATTGATCCAAGGGGTCTTTTTAGGCCTATCCATGATTCCCAGTAAAATTTGATAGGTTTTGGTTCCCTAGGGTTTTGTGAGGGTATATAGACTTGGGCATGGGTGGGCTTTGGTTTACAAGCTTCCTGTCATTAATAAAGGCACACATGCGAGGTAAGAGGTATATTTATAGTTCCCTATCCACTGATCCAGTTTTTGCTTGAATAAATGCAGGGAAGAACTCTGCTTCATATGGATGGGAAGCCTGTTCCATTGATGAAGGGGCCTCTGAGACACATACCTGTCCCTTCAGCATGTCCTATTTATGTTACATGCAAGGTGTAGGTCCCTGGATTGCATGTTATTGATGTTATTTGTTTTATGGATGTGCAACAGGGCCAGTAGGGCTAAATCAGAGGATGTGTTGTAGGACCAGCATAGGTCACCTCTCAGCAGCCTGTAGGAGACTGAATATAATGACAAAGCTTTGAGGCAGTTCACACTGGACTTGTTTTCCACACCATGTATTTGTTTTCTGTGATGAATCTTTGAAGATGCTCAAATTGTTGGTTATGTCTGATGAAGTACATTCCAAAGTGTGCATAAGAGCAGAGTGCAATAAATATATTTGGATCTAGATGCCATAACCCTGCTTATAAGTTGTGCAAAACAGAATGATTTTGTCAGTAGAGTAGCCATATGACAGTCCAATACCAAATTACTGTCTACATGCATTCCCGAATCTCTGACTACAGAGTCTATTCTTAGGGGACTATTGTCAAAGTAGTAGTTGGCTGGGGTGACCATCTTTCTGAAGGATACTATGATGCACTATTTGACATGAGTTTTAGACCATGACTCTGGCCACAGTCATTAGCCTGTAACCTTCTTAGAGGATATTTGTTCCTTGTGGCATTCAATGACCACCCCATTTGCAATCACCTATAAACTTGGTCAGCCAGAGACTCTTGTTGCTATCCCTGACCTCAGAGAAGTAAATGCCAAATAGGAGCAGCCCTAGCATTGAGCCCAGAGAAACCTCACCAGTAACTTATTTTTATTGAAGAAAACTCCTCCTATTCTAATTTCTTGGGTGCTGTCTGTAAGCCAACTGGCTATCCAGTAGGTGGTGTAGGGGGTTATACATAGTTTTGTGAGCTTACTTACAATACTTTTTTATAATATGTGGTATTGTGTCAAATGTCTTGACCAGGTTGAAGTAGGCAGTATGCTGCATTTTGTCTTTGTGCATTACTTTGGTGACCTACTTGAAGAAATCCACCAGGCTGAGTAGGCAAGACCTGCCATTGACAAACCTGAACTGATTAGGGTGCAGTGTTTGTAGATTACCTATGTCATAACTTAGGATATCCATGATTGTTCTCGCCATTGTTTTCCATATCAGTTAGTCAGACTTATGACTGGATAATTCCTTGGGTCCTTGAATAGCCCACCCTTGTGCAGCATAATAACCATTGCAGTTATCTATTCATTTAGCATGAAGCCTGTTTGGAGGCTGTTGCTAAAAAGTGTTTTGTTTGGTCCCAATAGCTTATGTTTCATGCTGTTGTGGGAGCATCCTGGGATATTATTGGAACTCATCGGTGCAGTCATCTTGGCCTTGAGGAGCATCTTTAGCACCTGCTGTCTACTGTTATTTGGTGGAGGTATGGGATGTGGTATATCCTGAGGGGCATTCTCTGAGGAGAGGGGAGGTAAAATTGGAGCTGTGTGGACCATGTTTTTATTGTACACTATTTATTTTTATTTATTTATTTTACATTTGTTTACCGGCAGTGTCCAATTGGGCCAAAGGCCCATTTTCAGTGGAAACCCAGGGAGAAAAGCTCCATAAAAAAGAAGTTTACATAATGAAAATTTTTTTACAATAAACATATTTACATTAATGGTTCTGAATACAGTAGTAGTAGCATGGAAAATAAAGCAGAAATGGCAGATACATTATTAAATATGAGTGAACAGTCAACCAGGAATAGATTATAAAAACAGAGGAGAGTATCTATGTAAGTGTGAAAATATATAGAGTTAGGTAGGCACATAATAAGAGAGAAAATCATAGTGTGCATGTGTATGACTTAGACAGACATTTTTATAGCTAAGTTTAGTACAAGTGCAAAGCCAGTTGTTTGTGAGATGTTCCTTTAGAAATTGTTTAAATCTAAATGTGTTGGTGTTGAGTATTGCTTGTGGTAATGAATTCCAGTATTTAGATACTTGGTGTGAGAATAGGGAATCTCCATGGCTATTGTTTGATTTGGTTACTAATAGAAGGTTTTTGTTGGAAGATCTTAGTGATCTAGGGCAGGAATAGGGTTGAACCAGGTGTTTGAGAGTGGGCAGTTATTTGGGTGTGTGAAGACTGTATGGGTGAAAATGAATTGGTTAAAGGTGAACAGATTGGGAAGTTCAAGCCATTTTAGTAGGTACAGTGCAATGCAATGGTATGATCTGTGAGGGAGGTTTGAAACGAATCTTGCTATTTTGTTATAATAAGACTCAACTTTGTTTAAGTCAGTTTTTCTAAGGTTTGTGAATAGCGGTGAAGCATATAGCAAGGTAGAAATTGAGTTCTGGATATGGCAGTTCTGGTGGAGACATTTAGGAAGGGCTTGATTCTATAGAGGGAGCATAGCTTAATGTGCAGTTTGAAGTAGTTACCAGTCATTGCAAGACAACTGTCAAATCTAAGGCTGTTGTCGGTGGTCACTCCTAGGAGCTTAGTGTGTTCCACTGGTTTTATTATAGTATTATTGTAGGAGAAGATGCAGAAGTGGGTGGGTGGTCATGCAGTTTGTTATTGGTAAAGAGAATGTGCTTAGTTTTATTGGGGTTGAGAACAAGTTGTGAGTCAGAAAGGTAATTTTCTGTGTCACTGAAAGTTATCTGAGTAATTTGTAGGAGTGCAGGTATGGAGGGTGCAGAACATATAAGGGAGGTGTCATCTGTGTATTGTACAATGGTTGCATTTTGAGTGGCTGAGAAGAGTTTATTAGTGAAAATAGTGGAAAACAATGGGCCGAGGATGGATCATTGAGGTACAGTAACAGAGTCAGGTAATAGAGAGGAGATTTTATTATGCCATTTGACTGTCTGTTGTCAGTCAGATAAATAAGAAACCATGAAACAATTTTTTGGTGTGCAGTACCAAGTCACAGGGCTACTGCTATGTGATTCAGAACTGACAAACAGTTTTTTTAATTAGGTGTTAAGTATAAAGAACTTATACATAGCCACAGCCAGTCTCCCATGTTTTCGGAAATGTAGCCTCATCCAATATGTTTAGCTACAAATACCCATAATGACTAATAATACATTTTTCTGAATTAGCACCTACAGCTTTTCTAAACTCAGACTTCACAGTGAACTGCAGTTAAGCACTCTTGACTATAGGTTGGAGGATACATACAATTTCCCAACTCAGAGATGCCATTAAATATTCTGAATTCAGTGAAACAAAACTCTTATTGAGGCTAGCAGACAGTGGGCAAAATGTTTACAAATAGCCACAAGTGGTAAGTTAATATGGTGGGAAGTTGTTCTCAGCATTGGAGTCACTGTCCATAATTAGCTTTATACCCACTGATTCTTAGCAGGTGTTCAGTCATTTTCTGATTACTCATTCAATCCATTTCACAGTCACATGGGAGCCAGATCCCATCCCAGCACATAGTGGGTGTGAGACATAGAAAGTCAGGGTACTCACTGTAGGATAAACACACACACACACACACACACACACACACACACACACACACACACACACACACACACACACACACACACACACACACACAACTTGCACATACAATTGTGCAAAGACACATATATACACAAACACATGCACAAATGGAATTCACCTATGACACATATTTGAGAAGTGTGAGGAAATAGGAACAGCTAGTGAAAACCATGTGAACAGAGGCAGGATATGCAATCAACAGATAGGAGACACACCAGCAAAGATACAAAGTGCAGAACCAAGCACTTTAACAACTGTACTATTCTGATACTCTTTGGCAGAGATATACACTCTGTAAAGATATATCCAGGAATGACAATGAGCCACTGGACAGGAAGGCCAGTGGCTTAGTATTGTGCACAAGATATGTAGTATACCAAATGTACAATGTGCTGCAAGTAACAGTGTCCAGTTATTGTAGCTGTCATATGTAGCAACCAGCAGTGAGTTCAGCAAAAGAAATTAGGTTAGTTGTACAGTAACTCCAGAAAAATGCCTCACAACCAGATTGCAAGCCACTCACACCTGGTTGTGTGGCACTTTTCTGGAGTTGTGGTTCGTGATTCTATGTATGATTTGGTTACTAATTGTACAGTAATACAATGTTGAAGAAGCTTAACCATTTATTTACCAAATAATCAGCTAAATTCTGTCTCCAGTCTGAGAGCAGTGACATTTCATATCATATTATTGGAGAAACGTCTCAGTAAGTATGGAACTGTGGAGTTGAGCCATCATGATGCTTAGCATAGCATTCCGGGGTCTACATCTGGTTATTAATGAGTGCTCCATTTCAAACCCTCATTCTGAATCACTCTGTTTCTCTAAGCATCAGGTGAGCAGTTTAGTGGAGGCCAATACCAAGCTTCTTACCAATTGTTTGAATCTGTCAAAATGCAAAGTTCATCAAGACGTGCATAAAAATCAGGCAAGTTCAGCATTTTAATCATAGTGTGATAAAATACTCGCAAAAATATACATCTAACTTAAAATTTTGACAAAATGGAATTAAAATTATATAATTTTTGAAAGTGATCCAATCTGAAATTCCAGTTCTGAAAAAACATTTACCATGCCTTACTATATCACAATTCTCTCTCAACTTTTTAAAACCTAAATGAAAAGTTTATTGCCTGAGGCAGTTAAGATGTATGTTATACACATGCTAATGAACCCTGTTAAGGTTGTTGCCTGTCCTGCTGATATAAAACCCAGTTTGGTTTTGTCAAAGGTAGGTCGTGCCTATTTAACCTGGAGGAATTCTTTGAGAAGATCACTAAAGCTATGGATGAGGGCAAAACAGTAAACACGGCCTACCTCTGCCTGGCCAAGGTGTTTGACATAATGTCTCACTCAGGTATTGTAAACAAACTTAGAAAATTAGACTTAAACCCATATTTCTCCCAATGGATAGAAGCTGACTGACAAAACACAAAAAGTTAGGATAGGGGAATCCACCTCTACAAAGAGGCCAGTCACTAGTGGAGTCCTACAGGGATTGGTGCTGTGGCCTTTCCTTTTTTTTGGCATCTACTTCTCTGAAGTTAAGGAAAATATCAAGAGCCTCTGGCTGACCAAGTTTGCAGATAACTGCAAACTATACTTGGGCAATGAATTTGATAAAGACACAGATACCCTTCAACAAGTCCTACTGCAGACCAACAACTGGTGCTAGAGACATGAACTATAACTCAGTGTGAAAAAATGCATTTGGAAAGACAGCCACCACTGAAAATTATCACATTGTTAATATATCTCTAAAAGAAGTCCCAGTGGTTAGGGATCTGCAAAATCATCTTGACAGTAACGTGACCTTTGATCACCATATGTCTAATGTAGCGAAAAAATCATTCTAAACTGCACAACTTATAAATAACGGCATGGCATCCAGGTCCAAGGAGGGCATTGTTCCACTGCACTCAGCACTCATCAGAAGAATCATCAAGTACAATGCACCTTTTGGCATGTTCCTGACCAGGCAATTGCAACAGCTTGAGAGACCACAGAGGTTCCTTACAAAAAGAATACAGAGATTAAACAACAAATCCTATGTAGACCAAGCCTACTTTGTACTCCACAGACTGCTGTGTGGCAGTCTATTCCTAGCCTACAAGGCATCCTCTGATCCCACTCTGGTGGATTTATTGCACATTCACAAAACAAATAGCATCAGAAATACTCATTGTAAGGACCTAAACCACATCTTTGATATAAACAGGACATGCTGGAGAGAAAGGCATGTGTGTCAAATATTATCCCTTCTCTGGAACATGCTTCCCATCTATGTGAAGCAAAGATCATCTCTATTCCGATTCAAATGTAACTTGAAGCAGTGGACAGGAAATCACAATCTATGTTTGGTTTGGAACCTATGCCCATAAAGGACAGGGTCAGTCTGTGAATGATTGATATGTACAAGCCTATAACATAAGTGTAAAATTCCTTGCAGTAATGACAAATGCCAGCAATATTTTGTTAGGTTTGGGTAAGCTTAGCTAGGCTTAAAACAGCTTTTGAGCTGATAGCCTAGTAACTATATATGAACCTATGATCTTAGTAGAAATTCCATGCTGAGACTGGGACGGTGATGATAATAATAACATGGCTTAGATTATGACTGGTTCACTGATCATAAGCAGTTTGTAATGTGATGAAGAAATTCACTATAAGAAATTCACATGGTGATAAAAACTTCAAAGGGGAATTCCATGGAATCTATTTCAATACCTGATTTCAAACTTGAGTTATGATTGGAGACAATCATAATTGTGTACAGTTATAGATTTTTAGCTGTTCCCATATATGAATGCTTAGAAAAAGTATAGGAACATAACTGCTAAAATGCTTTCAACCCTTGTGCCACCACATAAATGGTAGCCAGAAGTGAAGTACACTGCTTATCAACCAACAGGTTCAAATGCTGTTAGGCCCTTTAATGTCACAGTATTGGCCATTTTGATTTTTGTTATTGTTTTGCAGTTGTGTGGAGTATGTCTACAGTTTCAAAAGCTGACCATAGGCTGCTCATGAAGCTCTGAGTTAGGTACCTTCTGTGTGACAGGGCAGTAGTTAGTTTTGTATGCAAAAACCTCATTATAATAAACTTGCTTTAGCAAGGTTATGTATGAGCTTTGGTATAACAAGTTTTGTTTTCCTTGATTTTGAAGCATAATCAGCATGTTCTATGCATGACATTTTTTGCAGGTAGCACAATATTTGTCTATAAACATATTCAATAGGTCAATACAATTAGTACTCAAACTACTTTATCTGTAAGGGTCTACAGACCAGATTCCACAACCATTTAACTCTAACCACTTAAATCCCAGTTTCAGAAAACATGCTCTTAGAACTCTCAAGCTGCAAAGGCTAAGGAGAGAGCAAATAACTTTACTCTCAGTTCTAAAAGAAGAATCGAGCTCTCAACACGAAGAGACTTGGACATTTGCTGCTGGAGATGAACAGTAATGGAAAGTTTTGAAGAATCAATGGAGCCTTTTGAAGTCAATGTACACTGCACTACCTGTGCATGGAAATTAGCACTGCAGTCTTTAGGTGGTGTACAGCTTCAAACCCTGTAGTACTAGTTCCCATGTACAGATGGAACTGTACCGCAGGTAAAGGACCCTGGCCAGGAATGTGACTGAGGACCATTCTCATGCATGATGGTAAAAGTTCACCTGTTGTCTGCTCCATTCCACAGGGATAACAGTAGTATAAAGCTGCTAGTGTCTTCAGGCTGTGCTTTGATAGCTAAGCATTATACAACATGTATCCCTTGTCATATTAGACATGAGAACAACATACCAGGTATATCTTTAATGGGAATGTCTGGCTTTGTGTGCAATTGACAGTTACATGTCAAGCTCAGTAATGGTCACATTAAACAACTAATACATAATCAGATTAATTTAAACAGATTATTGTCGACTCTCATGTGACATCCGCAGTGGTGCAGCAGTAACGTTGTTGCCTCACAGCAAGAGGTTCTCCCGTTGAATTCTCGGTTGGAGTGCGGGGAGTGCCTTCTATATGGAGTCTGCATGTCCTCCCCGCGGTTGGATGGGCGTTCAAAAGACATGCGTAAATGGGTGTGCCTTCGTTGAAGGTTCAACATCGAGCTGGCACCTCGGTGTTCATGAAAATCTACTGCCAATCATTAATGGACCGGAGTTCCGCTGTGGCGACCCCTAACCTGGAAAAGCCGAAAGACCAACAACATTGTTGACTCTCATGTGGACAGTTTTTATACCACTGACTCTGCAGTGTTGATGTACCATTAGCTGGTAAAAGGAGTAGTGTGCCTCTGGTATAATATTGTACAGGGGGGTACCATTGTTGGATAGTGGAAACTGTCTATGATGTTACCATGAATGCCTTGGAATCTCACAATAATTTTGTTGAAATTGAACATTGTAATGACTTTTTGTCAAGTCCAGACCTTCCTTATGGAAGAAGATAACACTATATTTTACTAGATGTACACATTCTACCAGATCGATATGCTTTGTGTGTTTGAAAGGATAATGCACACACTTCCAAGTTGTGTGAGGTCTCAGAGTGAGAATATTACCAGGCCATGGTAAACTGTTCTGTTCAAGTGTAAAAACAGTAAAACCTTTTTTTTTTCAGTACAGAACAGATATAGGACCCTATCTTTCTAAGTAAATAAACTGGTTTTGTAGTCCACAGTTACATTTTAACCACTTTGTCGTAGAATTACAGACACAAAAAAAAACAAGGATTAAACTCTACTACTGTTAGCTCATAATATATTTTCTGCCTTCATACACCATGGCAGTTTCCTATTACTTGTTTTGTATCTTCATCTGTTTCATGTACTTTTATATGTATATTTATGATGTATGATATTGCTTAGTATTTTTAGTATTTTTACATTCTGTAAATAATTATGTCACTATACTGGAGCTTTTCTCCTTGGGTCTCCACTGAAAATGGGCTTTTTTAGCTCAGCTGGACTAACTCGGTTAACAAATGTCAAATAAATAAATAAAATAAATAAAGTTATACTTTATTATGATGATCACTTTCATCTCTAACAACAGAATTATTTAGATCTAATGGTTCATTACTATGTCTAATATTAGATATGACATTTTCCATACTACAAGGTTTCGGTCATGAAACATTGGGGGTGGGAGGGTTTGGTGGTTGTCATAGCTGGCAGGTGGGTAATGGGATATAAAGTGTTTTGTCAATTTTGGATAGAAATGTTGATTAGCTGAAAAATGATACAAAATGCTTTTTCATTTACTGTAAAGTCCATTTTAGAAATAATCGCTCATTCCTTTAATGAAGCCAAGGAGAAAAGATAAAGCAATTAACTTTACTTTCACATTCTTTGCGTGGTATAAATTGACTTGTAAGCTTTCATACTGTAGACACAGACACTCAAGACCTGGAATAAAATTGTCACATTTTGGATGGTTTAGCCTTGGTATTAACATATTAAAGTTTTTTAATGCAAAAAAAAAAAAACGATTGGGCTCAAGGGTTTTGCAAGTGTGTGTGTGTCTTTCGGCTTTTCCCGGTTAGGGGTCGCCACAGCGGAACTCCGGTCCGCTAATGATTGGCAGTAGAGTTTTACATGCTGGCTTGCCGGGCCTAACGCACAACCTTCAACGAAGGAACGCCCATAGAAAAAAACAGTGTGACATCCATTTTGATGCCTAAGAAATTCAGTGTACACCAAATATTTGCAAGTATGCATATATGTATGCATTTATTTATCTGTTTATTTTGTTTGTTAGCCAGGCTGTGGTGGTGCAGCGGTAGCATTGTCGCCTCACAGCAAGAGGTACTCCTGTTCAATTCTCGGCTGGAGCACCTTCTTTGTGGAGTCTGCATATTCTCCCCGCTGTCGAGTGGCATTCGAAAGACATGTGTGAATGGGCATGCCTTTGTTGAAGCTGCGTGTTGGGCTGGCGACTCAACACCGTAAAAATCTGCTGCCAATCATTAGCGGACCAGAGTTCCACTGTGGCGACCCCTAACCAGAAAAAGCCGAAAGAATAAGTTAGCCAGGCAAGTAGGGCGGTCAAATTCACCATTTTCAGTCACAACATAGGTAACACAGTGAATATAATTATCATGACAGTAATACATTTACAACTTTGACACAGGCTTTCAGCTTTCAGTACAATATTCTGCAGCAGATTATATGGTTTGGATTCCAAGTTTACATACAGCACAGCTGTCCTTGTAAGACTACTGGTGCAAAGTGCCACTGTGAGTTTAAAAACTGGCCTTCAGTAAAACTAACACTCCTATCTTTGCTAATAGGTTAATCAACACAAATAACATTCTCCAAAAAGTGATTTTAGTTATTGCTTATGAAAGTTACATTGCTGGTTGCATAGAATATGTTCATTGTATTTGGCATTGAGTAAGTTGCTACACAGAGAAAATGTCTAAAGTCTACATTTACATAGATGAATGATGGAAAAGGTTTAAATGAAGGCTAGTAATTGTGAGTGAATTCCAGGAAGACTTTGTTGGAAGCAGAGGTAGATTGTGAAAGATTTTAAGTGCAAAGAAAGAGATTTTTTTAAAACTTTTTTGCCCCTACTACCTGCTGACCATTAGCTCCCTCCAGACAATTATCCCTTTCTTTACACATCACTGCAGTGAGGGTCAGTTGGAATGGGCCATTACTAAGGAAGATATAAGTGGTGGCTTGGATTTTCTTAGTAAGCCCTACTCCCTGATTCCAACTAGTGACAGCCTAGGTCATCATGCAATCAGCATCAGTTCTGCATCGGCCCCTCACTTGTACAAGGGGCTGACATCATCAGGATGCCCCACCCATCTTCATGACATACACTCCCCCCGTGGAAGGCCACACTCATCCACCAATACCTTTGCCATCAATTGCATGAGCTGCTAATCAGCCTCTGATTATCTTGGGCTATACTCAAGGATCTGTCCCTCAAAACCATTGGCACAAGGACAAGAATTTCTGAAAAGAAGAAGAAAGGGTACATCCCTTATGCATACTTGTCTGGTTAGAGTTCCAGATGACAGGGCTTAACTTACACAATGCTTGTTTAATTGAGGTTACAGCACGTTTGGGTCTCTGTGGGGTACATTTGCATATTTTATAACTCCTTACTGAATAGTAAGCAATGTTATAAGAGAGTTTGCTAGTTAAGAGTTTTACTAAGTTATTAGTTCATTGTTGACGGTGGTGTGTTCACTGGTCAGTAAGAAGTATGCACCTACAGAATTTATATTGGACAGATTGCAGTTGACTTATGTAGGGATAAATCAGTGCAGTCAAAAGAAGAACATATTCTAACTTTGAAAATAAGACATTGTTTACTATTTCTTTTCTAGAGTCAAATGAGAGATGACTGTCAAACATGTAAGTATTTTTCAGTTTTGTTTTTTTTCATGGTAACAGAAGTTTTCTAGATGAATTCTACGATATTTATAATACTGAACTATGAGCATATGGATTCCTCATGAGCCTTTGGTTCTTTTAATTGTAAGCAGGAGACATGGGATAATGTATGTGAAATGACAAAAATGAAGCCATGTTATTCACAAACATAGAACTCCATCATGTACCTAAGTGACATAGCTAAGTACATGTGCACGATATGAACTGTATACAGTTTGGAAACAGTACAGTGGTGCACAAGTTACATATCAGACGAAGGCATACAATGATAATAAGGGACAGCACATAGCCATGATATGCAGTCCTTACATACATGCCATCTGGACATAAGTGCAACATGGTTTGTGTCATATAGTCATCTCAGGAACTGTTCTCTTTAACAGAGTGAGACATCTTCAGGATACTATCACAGCTATCACACAAACACTATGCAATGCAGTTAAGAAAAGTAGGCTATAGAACACACATGGCACCAGATGGCAGCATAAAAAACTTTTTTTTTTTTTTAAACTGGAGAGGCACCACCTGATGATATGCATGTACACAGACAGACAGGCACACCCACACACACCCACACACACACACACACACACACACACACACACACACACACACACACACACACACACACACACACACACACACACATGCATCTACACAGATAGAAAGACACACACACATGCATCTACACAGATAGACAGGCACACACACACTCTCACACACACACACACACACACACACACACACACACACACACACACACACACACACACACGTGTATACATACAGACATACAAACATAATGACAGATACAGACACACACACACACACACACACACACACACACACACACACACACACACACACACACACACACACACACACACACACACCTATGTGCATATTGGGGAATTGTCATTTCTTTGGAATGTGACATGGAACTGGAATACCTGTAAAAAACCCTCTTTCTTTGACATGCACTATTTTGTTATGGTTCTACATAGTGTCAAATATGTGAACTGCATCATGGTAACCAACATCAAGGAGTTGTGTTCATAACATTGTCATACCCCCCAGCTGTGATTCATTCATCTCCTAAACACTCACATATTCACAAATGCACACACTTCAAGTATTGTAGACATAATTTCTGCATCCTAAAAACAAAGCCATGGAAGTAAACATGTAGCAAATTATGTAAAATACTAAGTTACATCATACAGACTTGGTCAAATGGGACCCAAGGCAGGGTAATGGACCAACCCCCGCCCCCCCACCATTCCATTACTTGATTGCCTATTTTCAGTTACCATAGACACTGTTTAAACCTGTCAGTATGCATTCTATTTTCTTCTTTACTTTTACAATGATTACAGAGATCTAGTTCAAATTTTATTGCAGAAACACTGATGGCTATTTGCTAACAAAAACAAAACCGTCTCACACTGAAAACAGACTTAGCACGAGCAGCAGTAAACTTCTCTTCCCTTGAAACTCACGCTCATTGAAAATGCATCTGACCAGTGGTCGGTTAAATGTATCTTGGGCCCCAAGCTGTTTTGAAACTGTCAGTCCCCTGAACTCAATTTTAGGACCATATAGAAATGTAGAAACAGCAAAAAATACCCAAAGCTGCTGAAGGTCACTTAGTAAAACAAGTAAACTCACGAATAAGAAAATAATAAACCAAGCGTCCACCAGGGCTGATATGATAAACAACTTTAATGCAGGCAAAAAGGATAAGCACTTTCACACATAGTTGTGTTTTATCAGATCCATAAATGCAAGCAGAATAAAAACACTTATATAGTAAAAACAAAAGCAATTATTCAATTAAAAGTAGCAATTAACTATTGATGTGATCTACGCTTCTTAAGTAATGGCTTTAAAGGAATAATAGCATTAAGCCCTGGGGGCTTATCTGCCTGTAACCTAGTGACCCATCTAGTCTCTGCCAACTCTAGCCTATTATTAAAATCCCCCCTTCTGAAATCCACTGGTAGTATCTGTAAAACCAAAAATTCAAATGTATGATGAGTATAAAGAAATATGCTTTGCAAGTGCATTAAGCAAGTTGCTATGTCTTATATGTCTCCCCTAGGTGCTGCAAAATACTTTCTTTAAGCATCCTTAGGGTCTTACCTACATAAAAAGAAGTGCGGTGTCTGCACCTAGCCATATAAACTAACCCTTTTGACCATTTAAGGCCAATTTTTATGCTGATTGTAAGTCAAAAGGGTTAGTTTATATGGCTAGGTGCAGACACTGCACTTCCTTTTAACTAGGTAAGACCCTAAGGATGCTTAAAGAATGTATTTTGCAGCACCAACAGGATATAAGACATAACAACTTGCTTAATACATTTGCAAAGCATATTTCTTTATACTCTGATCATACATTTGAATTTTTGGTTTTACATATACTACCAGTGGATTTCAGAAGGGGGGATTTTAATAATAGGCTAGAGTTGGCAGAGACTAGATGGGTCACTAGGTTACAGGCAGATAAGCCCCCAGGGCTTAATGCTGTTATTTCATTAAAGCCATTAATTAAGAAGTGTAGATCGCATCAATAGTTAATTACTACTTTTAATTGGATAATTGCTTTTGTTTTTACTGTATGTGTTTTTATTCTGCTTGCATTTATGGATCTGATGAAGCACAACTATGTGTGAAAGCACTTATCCTTTTTGTCTGCATTAAAGTTGTTTATGATATCAGCCGTGGTGGACACTTGGTTTATTATTTTCTTATTCACGACCATATAGAAATGCATGCATTTTTTGATTCATGTTCATGACTGTATTAAATTATATTTCTTGTTTAATACAGCTACATTTGTCAGCGTGCATTTTAAGTTTGTAGTTTTGAACATTTTTCCAGGAAGCAGTGAAACAAAATGTGGGAAGCGATAATGAAAAACGGACTGATTTTAGAACATTTCAACCATAGAAGGCCATTCAAACTGCTATCACTATCATTATAATCAACCAATATCCATACTCAGTTACACCCACTTTATTATCAACTGTGTACACATCACATGCCTGATTGTGATATAAATGGCCATGGAAAAATATTCCAATCTGCTTTACTCAAATGGACACAAGTTCTACAAAGCCAGACTAATCACTTTTTGAATTTATCAGCTCAACAGGGTCAGTCATTTTTAAACACAGACATCTCCCAAAAGCCAGTAATTATAGCTACATTATGGACTGCATCCTTCTCAGATGTGTTTTAAAAATAAATAAAAAAATACTAATGACCAAATGCACATATTTCAAATTCGTTTCACTCAAACACACACTAGCCAAAGCATTCCAACATAATCTCTCTCTCTCTCACACACACACACACACACACACACACACACACACACACACACACACACACACACACACACACACACACACACACACACACTGTCCTACAAAGGCAGATTAATGACTGTTTAAAAATAACCAGATGAGAGTGTAAGAACCGCCCCCCCCATTACCAATAATATGATGACAGTGTACACCCCTTATTGTTATGAAGAAATAAAGTACATGTACTTTATCGGTAGCTTTGGATGAACTATGTGAAATTGTATAAAGATCAATAGCATCACCCTATAAGATCTAGCCGTGTGAAGCAGAGTATAAAAAGAAGAGCAGGTGAGCATAAGAAATATTAACCACCTGATAATATTTGATATGTCAATATACATAATCTCTATATAAGTAAAAGTCATCTAAATAATTCCATATAAAACAAAAGTATTACTAATGCAGACAAACAAATTTACATTTAAGTACTTCATCTACAAATCCAGTGCCTGCTGCTCTGGAAGAATAAATAACCTATGCTACATTAAAAAAATAGTATACTGGTGATATTGCCATAACATTTATTAAACTAGATCAGCTATGCAGTAGGAAGTGTCTGTCAAACAATGACAACAGGTTCATTGTTATGAGGTGTTCAGTCCTGGAGACCATTAAGGAGCCCAGCAAAGTTTCTGAAATGCTCCAAAGCATTGTCTGGTTAAATGACTTGATCAATGTCAAACAGGAAGTAAATGAAGGTAGAAAGATTTAAACCCTTCACCCTTGCCACAGGAAGCAGATTATTAACAAACTGGAGCTTTAGTCCTATGTGCTAACTACTGGGCTAACAATCTTTAACTAAATGCAGAAATCATTTGCAATCTGAAGTGCAATGTGTTTAGACTATATTACACAATATAGGCCTATTAATGAATTAATTAATTCTTTAGTACAATGAATAAAACAATTACAGACAATATAAAGGCTGTAGCAGTAGGTGTTGTTCAAAAATCCACGTCATACAAAAATCATATACATTATGCATATAGCATACTATTGTATTTTATTTTTGTATTTTTCTTTTGGGGGGGTCCTCCCTATATCTTCTCTGTCAGACTACTTTAAAGTTAACAGAACAACAGGTTTTGCATTAATGTGTATTATGTGTACCAGATCTTGAGTTTTTACCTACAAAATAGGGTCTGTTAGTTGGATTAAGGCTTTTAAACCCTGTACCTAAGGTAAAGGATTTGACTTGAGCAAGCCCCATCAGTAAGTGGGGCATTCACACACACGCACACACACACAGAAACACACACACACACACACACACACACACACACACACACACACACACACACACACACACACACACACACACACACACACACACACAAACGTACACACATGCAGCAGCCATTTCTGAAAGCTAGACTTGGTCAAAGCAGCACACAGTACTTGTTTCACTGAAGCACCTGTTCTGCATGGAAGGTAAGACCTCAGCACACATGCACTCAGCAGTAAATGACTTGTAAGAAAAGTAAAAGCAACAGCTAGTTCTGAAAGCCAGACTTTGACAAAGCAGTACACAATACCTGCTTCATCTAAGCATCCATTCTAAAAGGAAATTAAAACCAATGTAGCTTAAAAATTAAGGTAAACTGACAATTTTAACTAAAATAGTTTTTGAGTGCAAGAAGAATCCTTAGCTATAAAGCTTGAGTAGCGGCTGAGGAAGATTTTGGACATGTAGTTTTATGGCATGATGGTTTAAGAACTGTAATTAAGGCTTCCACTTCCTGAATATTCAGGGTTTTACATTTAATTCACAGAAAGCGTTCCAATGTCATGTATGCCAATATAACTGAAAACATAGGTGATGTCCATACAAATCCTACTGTTTTTAGATATTACTAAGATAAGCATCAACAGCAACAGCTGTTTTTTTCTTTTCTAGTTTTGTTCTGTAATATTTTTATCATAATCATAAGTACAGCATTTGCATTAATGTTAGTCTCTGGTCCACTATAAAGCAACAAATGTTAACCTGTCAAATATTTCTTTATGGAAATAAGCTCTTCAGGGTAGCAGTTCAATGAAATAAAGAGTGCGACAATTGGAACAGGTAGTCTTGCAAGACCTTGGCCCTTCTATTGTCTTCAAACCTCCAAACTTAAATGTCCCAAGTATGAGATCACATGACCTTAGAGAGGGACAATACCTGCAAGTAATCTTCTTCTGGATGTAATGTCCTCTCTTAATGGAGTGTTCATTTTAAAGAATGCCAATTCAACATTTCCCCCACTTATGAATTGTCAGGAACCTATTCTGCTATATCACATGCCAGAGCCCCAACTTCCCAGAAAGCCTTTATATTTCACACTGGCTGCAGCCTGTGTGTATTAAACAAGGATATCCTGCATGGCATTTCATCAAGCCCAAAAAGCATTCACAGCATATATGAGATTCACAATTCTGGCACATAATTTTGTGATCTCTGATTTCCTTACCACATGCAGCAATGTTATCCAAATTCCACAATGATATGCTAAGCTGATGATGATAGCAGATGATCTGAAACAGCAGTCTGCTTGCTGAGCTATAGTTGTTTGCAGCTGATAAAACCTGTGCCATGACACTTATTCCCCCTCATGCACAGCCACAGCATGTACGGCACACAGGTGTGGGTACTATGGTATAGGACTTGCTGCTGTGCCTCTCTACTTGTCTGTTTCAATATATTAGTATTAGCTTTGTTCAGACACCAAAACAGACACTATGAATGAACTGACTGACTCCAGCAATAGCAGTCCTCTTGCCCTCTGTTCTAAATAACATCACATATAGCATCATAGTCTGCCATGGACGTATTGGTATGATCAGCTTCATCCATATCACACTTTGCATGCACCAGAGTTAAAACAGTGATGCTCTCATCAACTTTTTTATTGAACAACAAAACTACCAGGTGTATGTTCTGGTCTTCTCCAGACAACAGATATCTCATCTAATTCTCGAAATGATATTTCTATGTTTACAGAAAACTGTATGGGACTGACTGTCAGAGTTTCAACATTTTCCAGGCAACACAGCAGCAATGGCTATGTCAGTTGTGCCACTTACACACACACACACACACACACACACACACACACACACACACACACA